>NC_133618.1:110240855-110397179 GCF_048593235.1 Sminthopsis crassicaudata
TAGTAATAGCATAGTTGGGTCAGAAGTATGCACAGTTTAATAGCTTTTTGGGCATAGTTCCAAATTGCTTTCCAGAACACTCTGACTAGTTCACAGCTCTACTAATAGCACATTAGTGTATATATTATCCTATCATGGGTGATGTCCAATTATAGGAAGTATTTCCTAATTCCCTATGTGTTAGTGCTCTCTATTCATTATCGAAGTTATCAAATTCTGTATTGAAATTTGTATGTTGGTATGGGTATAATTATATCTTCACTTCCTAGCATAGTACCTTTGTACATAGTAAACATTTAATAAATATTTGTTGGATTACATTGTATTTGGCCAGCAAATTTAAAGCAACAAGCATTAAATAATCACCTACCGTGGGGCAGGCTTTGTAGTGGTTACTAGAGATAGAACAATAAAAAGGAAGCAGTTCTACTTTTCAAGAAATATACATTATATCTGTAGTTAGAATTGATAAATAATAGATAGATGGATAGATAAATATAAATCAAAAAGCTGTATCTAGGGGAAATGATGTTACTTCCTGACTCTTTATCCCCAAACCTAGCTGACAAAATCACAAAAAAAGAATATGTTCCTGAGAGGCAAGGTATTAATATATTAAATATAGTACAAAGACATGACTAGCCTCTAGTTTCTTCTGAACAATGGCTGCAAAAATTTCCCCTCATAAACCTAACTATACTGTCCCACAAATAGACTGCATCTATAGAATATATGGGAGTGAGGCACATATATAGGGGAGCACAAATGGGCCTTTTCTCATGTCCTCACACTACTCTCCCAAGGACACATAATCTCTGTTGGCTTTCCTAGGGCTGTTCCTCAAAAGTTCAATTTCCAATGGCCAAGGCTAATTCTCTCTTGAATCTATAGATGGCTCTCTTCTCTGCTGCCAGCAAGCCTATTTCTCAGAGTTCTCCCCACTGATCCTTTCTTTTCAGTAAGTATAGTGTATATTATTGGGTGAATGGCTACAGGGCAAGATAGTAATGATTGATAACAACAGAGGTAGAGAAAGCAACGTCTCCCACTCAAGAAGCTGAGTGATTTCTTTCTCAGGAGCATGATTCTTCTTCCATAGATAGCTTTTCTTTTGACATCCAGGTGTCTCATTCCCTGTATGTTTCTTGTCTGATTTGTTTGAGGGTTGGAGAAGGAATAGATGGGGAGGAACAAGGCTAATCTTCAGCAGTCACTAGCAAATTCTAATTCAAATAGAGAGAACTTCACACCTGGTAAATGGATAACATCTTTGCATTCACTTAACATTTTAATATCGCTTCCTTCTAGGATTTTATCAGTCAAATATCAGGTACCAAGTCTTCCCTTCCCTCCACATTTACTACAACATTTTTCTTTTTCTTTTTTGGGTAACTTTATTTTTTTAAATATATGCAAAGATAGTTTTCAACATTCACCCTTGCAAAACCTTGTGTTCCAAATTTTTTCTCCAATCTCTTCCCCCCCACCTCCTCCCCTAGACAGCAAGTAATCCAACATATGTCAAACATGTGCAATTCTTCTATGCACACCTCCACAATTATGCTACCAAAACATTTTTCAAGAGGAAAGAACTTACAACTTAAGAGAATCAAGAAAGGTATTGGGAAAGATTGTATTTGAACTGAATCTCAAAAGAAACTAAAAATTACAAAAGGCAAAGACAAAACTACAAACTTGGGGGAACGACCTATGAAAAGGCATGGTAGGCAATATAATGTTCAAAGAAATATACAAGGAACATCAAGTAGGCCTGTTTGACTTAAAAATAGAATATATATGATAATGTTAAATTAATCATATATAGAAAAAAAGGAACAACAATTTCTAGATCCAGTGACTACCTGATGTAAAACTGATGGCACCACTATTTCTGAAGCTAGTAGCAGCCTGCCCAATATTCCTGCTTTGCCTGTTGCTCTTTCTGTCCCCAGCCTCCCACATTTTTCCAGAAGCTCTATTTTCAAACAAAATTTAAAGAATGCCTCTATCTTCTGCATCATAGAATCCAAATGGTTAAATTTTTAATCAGGGTAGTACTTTCTTTCTCTTCCTCTTCTTCCTCTTTCTCCTTTTCCACCAATCAACTAAGGCACAGAAATGAGCTTCCCCTGAGATTAGCTGTATTTTCACAGTTTATAAGTAAAGCTCCTTCCCGTTTGAAAAGCACCCTAGGAGATTTCTGAATGATATGAAAGCTAATATGCTAAAATTAAAATGCTTTTACTCCTGCTACATTTGAGCCACTGAATTGGAAAGTTCCCAACAGAGAAAGAACTAAAGTGATCATCCCCACTACCCCCTCCTAAACTCCTTGGTCAGTTTTTGACACTGTTGCTCAATCAATAACAAAAGGAGAACTTTTCCCCAAGATGTGTGCCATCAAATCAGCACCTGCCTGAAAACAATGGCCAACAGTTTTGAAGGAAAGAACAGAATTTCAGTCTAACTGCAGCCAAGACAAACTAATTTGGAGCATATTTAAAAGATTGAGAAGTCCTTATGTGGATTGGGGAAAACGCTTTGGGATTTTGTGGTTTTGTCTAAGAAGTTTGCGGAAATGGAGAGAGATCAGTATATGATCATAGATGTCCTTCCACTCTCTGCCTTGCAATTCTACCCTTTTCTTAAGACCCACCTCAAGTTTCATCTCCAATGAAACCTCTGATGACAATGAATACAGATAGATCTCCTTTATGATTATTTACAGCATTTATTGCCAGCATCATTCATTTTGAACCCTAGAGATAGATCCTTACTCCAATGTCCTCATTTTATGGGTGAGAAAATGGAGGCTCAGAGAAATTAAATGATTTGTTTCAGTTCACAAAGCTAGTTAACGGTAGATCAATAACTAGAATTCAAATCTCTTCATTCTTAGTGCAAACCTTTTTACACTATATTTAATTCAGCACTTTATTTGATAATTTGTTGGATACTATTTAAAGTGCTGAACTTGGAGCTAGTAAAACTAGTATTCAAATTTTAGCACTGACCTTACTGGCTATGTGTAACCATGTGTAACCATGGATATTACTCAAAATTTTTCCATCTGTAAAATGGGAATAAGGAAAACGATTGTACCTACCTCACAGGTTTCCCATGAGGCTCAAATTAGATATTGGATGTAGAGTGATTTTTAAATTTTAAAGCATTACATAAAGTTATTACTATCTAAATATGTTGTTATTGTTATTAGTAAATAATATTCAACAAACTTTTATTAAGTATCTATTATGTTCAAAGTACTATAATTGACAGTGAGAAAAATACAAAGCTAAATTAAACATGGTTCCTCTCTTAAAAAGTTTAAATCTAGTAATTAGGCTATGATGTGCACCTAAATAACAAAAACACAAACTAAACATAAGTATGTAAGAGTGGTTTAGAAGATTATGTGTGTCTGTCTTATCTGAGAGGATAAGAGATGTTGCTGTTGTTTATAAAACAACATGTTTAGATGGATATGACTGGGATCACATTGACAAAGATACTGGAGTCATCTGGTATTTCTTTTTACAATGTGTACCCATTTTATAGATGAGTAACTCAGGTAAATAGATTTGAGACCCCCTGACCTTGTTCATGGGGTTTTCTTGGCAAAGATTAGCACTAGAGTCATTTTGCATTTCCTTCTTCATTATGTACCATTTACAACTCAGAAAAACAAAGTGACTTGCCAAGCATAACACAGATAGTGCCTGAGATCAGATTTGAACTCAAATATTAATGATTTCAGGCCCTGTATTTTGTCCACTGTACCACCTCCCTTGGGGCTTCTTATTATTTGCACATAATTGCAAAATCCTTAAGGCCCTAGCATCATACTTTGCATGTCTTTAGCATGTAGTACAGACCAGGGCTCATAGTGTTATGCCTCATTTTCCCTGCCTCAGTTTCTCTGAATTGTTCTGTCTCCGTTTACCTGGTAGCAATCCCCCCTCCCCCATCCTGGCTATTAGGACTGAGCTCTGGCCACTCTGACATTCCAAAGAGTCATAAAACTCCAGATGGTTTATCTTAAATACCTAAATGGCATCCTCTATCTTTCCTGGCCCAGATTTCCTGTCTCCTTCTTGACCACCTTCTTCATTCCCAACTTATCAGAATTTATGGTTTTTCCTGGAATTTTCACTCACCTAGTACTCTACCCCGCCTTTGCCCTTGTTTCCCTGATTGCTGGAGCCCTATAAAAGTCTCTGGAATTACTTGCTCATTGCTGAATGGTTTGAGACAAGAGTCCAATCCAGCCCAAATTCTCCACTATTAAAATATTTAAAACCTCTAATCTCCTGCCTCAGTTTCTCTGGCATTACAATAGTAAACATTTGCTGAACATATCTTGAATCTAATGCATATAGGGACATACTCGATTTGCAATCATTTAATTGTCTAATCATTTATATTGTCTAATCCAAATCCTTTTCTCCTTCTGGAGAAGGTCTGTAAGGGTCTCACTTTCCCCCTTTGTTGTTTTTGGTTATCTCTACCCACTAAGATCTTTTTCATATTTCTGCAGAATAAATCACCAATTCTATTTATTTTGAAACAACCAACATGACTTTGCATGGTTAATGGTGGGTTTTTGTATCTCTACTGCCCAGATTTCTCAATTGAATCAATCAAGCATCAAAGATATAAAAAAGGTACAAACAAGTCTTTAATCAATTTGAAAGAAGTGAAATGTTTGGGACACTTGGTGTAAACAACTTACAAATAAGAAAACACTGGGATTAGAATTAGTCCTACCTCTGAGCCTCTGAATATTACAGCAAACCACAATAGGAGTAACATTTTCAGAATGAGAATCTAACTGAGATGAAACAAATGATGGTAGAAGAAATTGTCCTTGTATGGTGAGAGAGGCAAGAGGAAATTTCTCCCCCATCCTCTCCCCATTGACTTCTGGAGACTGTGAACTTTAAAATGTATGGAGATTTGGCATTCTTCTCAGAGTCAATAGCAGTGTCAGTAATGTTTCTAGATATAATACCTAATGGTAGAGCATGCAGTTGGAACTGAGAGACATACTGAGGACAAACTTGACATACCGGCAGCTTCAGGACTCTACATGAGTACCAGTCCCCAGAACTGTGCAGAAAATTGGGTCATGAGAACTCTACAAAGAGAGAAAAGAACTTCCACTAATCAGGAATTTATTCTCTTTCTGAGCTTGAGTCCATTCTTCCTAAGATCCTTGTAGGTGCACAAGGCAGAGAATGCCCCCTAACTTGGGGAAGTTTCTATACCAATTGATCTTGCTAAATCCACTTAATGAATCCCCTTTCTAAAAACTAATTGATGTCCATTGATTTATTGATATTGGGGAGTACTGGGTGGGGACTCATGAGTTGCAATATTGGAAATCCCAACCTGTCAGTTACCTATAGAACCTTGAGGGAACAAGTCTCTATGAGTACTACCTATTCATTTCCCTGTTCTAGTGGGAGTTGGGAAAGCAGCCAGAGGACAGAGTTTTTTCCTGTCAAAGGTCTCATTTTCTTACTTAAGATTGTAAACTCCTAGAGGACAAGGAGAGGTTTTACATATATATATATATATATATATATATATATATATATATATGTATTTTTTTTTTCTTGTTTCTAAGTCTCCCTAAATACCTATCGTAGGGTTCTGAACCTAGTAGATGCTCAATAAATATTTAATGAATGAATGAATGAACCAGTGGATAGATTTTCTATAGTTTCCAGTAGAGTTATTTTAAAATATATTGTGACTCTCAAGCCTTGCTTGTTTTGTCTGGATATTCACATACTTTCCTATGATTGCTTTTTAAGTACTATTTCTGTAGTAAAATAAAAGGATGATATTTTCTTGCTTTTATCAAATCTCAAATGTAAGAGCTAAAAAAGAAAAAGCTAATGTTTCTTATTAATCCCATTGTCTCTGCTAGTCTCAGTTTTCCAGAATTCAATTTAAATTAAGGCTCTACTTGGGAACAGAACAAGATTAACGGGTATAAAATGAAGATGAAATGTGTAGTAGAGTAAAGCCTCATTAATTCAGATTAATTAGGGGAAAGGTCAGTCTGAATTAGTGAAAAGTGTGCAACAGAATTTTTTTAAAAATACAATTATATTACAGTTGCATTACTTTGAAGTACATACAAGAACTCCAAAGAGCTAACCAAGTATTGCCTTAAGGGACCTGTCAATTGAATAGATAAGAATGATTTATAATTAGCAAATCCATTGTTTGTATGTAAATGAGTGCTTCTGAAGTGCTTGAGGGTACTTAGAAAGATTTTGTTTTCTTAATTCTTTTAAACATAGCCACACACCCCCTTCTCTTCTAGTACATATTATGGGTGTATTCTTTCTATGGAACAAAGGTTTTACTTATCAAAGGTGAACTTCAAGTCTAGTCCCTGTTCTCAATTATCATCAATTCCTAATTAGTGGAGTTTTCACTGATTTTACACAATAGACATCTATACTCTTAAGTGCCCTATTTTCAGAATATATTTGCCCAGGACCAAGGGGAAGGAAGAAATAATGGTTCTGCTGGAAGGAGAGGGGATGTTCTGTCTTGTTGTTTTTAGTGTGATATAATGGAAAGAGTTCTGGGCTGGAATCAGAAGACCAGAATTTCAGCTCTAGCTCAAACTATGAGTGGAGAAAAAAATTGGTGATTGGAAGCCAGATGAGGGTAAGTGGCTAATCAGGGAGAAGGCTTGTGTGTAGAGTGAATTGAGAAGGATGTTGAGAGATAGGGGGAATATTCCAGGAACAAAAAAAAAAAAAAAAAAAAAAAAAAAGGACTTTAATGCCAAAGTATACACTCATATTGTAATATGCCCAAAACTTTCTTAGCCTAATCTCCAACTACCCATTCAACAATCACCTTCTTTGAGCCTCACTTAAGTAGGAATGATAAATACTATCATTACCTCCCTTACAAGGTTATTGTGAGGAAAACATGAATTCATTTAAATTATTTTCTTTATTCAATTGGCAGTCTTTCTCATGGCCCCAAAAGGAGAACTACTAGAAATTAGATTATTGCCATTGTTTCTCTGATTTTGTTCCTGGTTCTACATTTATTAACCTTAGTGACATTGGGCCTTGGAACATATATGTGAGAATTCAGCACTTCTGGAGTGAGAGTTTGCCAAGTCCTTTTCAAGGCTGCTCATCCATTTTTGGTATCTACTTTTCGCCCAATTCTCATCTCTGATGATGTGCAATAACCCCACTTTGGTAAAATCTTCTGGAACAGATGAGAACAATTTGTTCCCATGACAATGATCTTGGTTAGCACCAGAGATATGGTCATCCATACCATGAATCATTGCTAGTCATCTTAACTTTTGTCCTGCTACTGGGTTTTAATCACTCTGGAAGAGTGAGGTTGATGACTTAGTGCAACTCTGACATCAATCCAATTCATGCACAAGTCAAGACATTACCCATGATGTCATTGGTCTTCTTCCAGACAAAGGATGGGCAACAGTAAGACAGATATTAAAGCATCTCACGTATACAACACAATGCCGGTGTATGAAAAACTTGTAGACAAGAAGTCACAAATTATTTGGAAATAATAGGGATCATCGGAAGTCTTCCTTGAAATAATGTTACAGGTTTAAAATACTGTATTAATCAAAAGACATTTATTAAATACTTGAAATTATATTATATTATTATACATATTATACATATTATACATTATATATATTATACATATTATATTATATACATGATATAGTATTATACATTATGTATATAATATGTATATATGCATATATAATATGTATTGTATATGTATTATAGTATTATATATAATATTATATATTATGTATGTAATATAATACATATTGTATTATGTGTCTTAGGTGCATCGCAATGCGTCTAATCATGCATCCCTCGACTTATTAACATCCAGTGGCTCTCTAAAATCAAATATAATCTCTTTTGTTGGTCTTTTAAAGTTTTTCACAACTTAGCCCTCAACTACTTCCCAAGCTTATGTATTGCTCCTCTTCATGTGCTCAGTTCAACCAAACTGTTTGTCTTCATATGCGTTCTTAATATATAATGGTCCATCTCCCATCTTCATGGCTTGCATTATTGTGTGCCTAGAATCCAATCCCTCCTCACCTCTGCCTTTTAGAATTCTCCAGTTCCTACAGGTAAATGTAATTTGAGCTGGGTTGAGCAAGCCCAGTTCAAGTAATATGGTACTCTCCTCATCCACTATGGCATGGGTAGAAGTATCTTCCTTTGATTCTTCTATTTTCAAAATTGATGATATTGAACTGATAACCTTCTGTTTATTGTCTGGCTATGCTCTAGTTCTACTGTGGAATTTTTTCAATAATCCTTATCTTCCAGGGTCTAACCTGGATGCTATGAACTGAACTAGCCAGAGGGAGAGGACTCTCCTTCCTCATTTACCCCTCTTTATACAGCTCTGTGAAAGGATCAGGAGATGAGGAGGATTATTTCTGTTCCGTGTTGTTTGTCCTCAATTTTAGGTTCCCATAGGAATGGAAGTTCAAGCCATAGTGACCTCTGAGCTAAGATTACAGAGAGAATAGTGCAATAATCCAATTTATTAGGGAAGACTGGAGAAGCCAGTTTGCCTGGAGCTCAAGCCCACGGCAGTTTTAGACTTAGAATTGGAACTATGAGCCTAATTATTTTTCCCTCCTCAGCTTCTGAGGTGTTACAGAAGTAAAGGGGGAATTAAGCCTCTAGCATTGGGGAGGAAGCAAATTTGTATATTTATAATTATGCCCCCTGAAGTAAATATTTCTGTGTGAAAGCAATTCTTACTATTAGTAGCTAATGGAACTGGGTGAATGCTGTAGCCATTGGCAGAAATCCTCCAAACCTCTTTCTTGAGGGAAAATAGTGAAGTCTAACCTACCTGGTCTTTCAGGTGATACACCTGGGGGTTCCATCCATAGTAATATAATTTCTGGTCGATAATTTTTGCAAGAAATTGACATGCCCAGACCAGCCTGAATTATACAAATAATAAATCCTTGATTAATGAATAATAAAAAAAATCTCTGCTCTCTTCAGAGTAGAGAATGAACATGGAGGAGGAAAAAAAGTTCCAAGTAAATCTGTGAACCCTAGAATCATAACATTTTTGATGTAGAAGGGACTTTAGAGAGCATATAATTCAACTCCCTCAATTTGAGGATACTGAAGTACAGAGGTTAAATAACTTGCTTAAAATCTCAAAGATGTATCTTTTGATTCACAGCCCACTGTTTGTTTCCACTATGCAATACTGATTTCTCTGGGTCCAAACTAACCAGATTCATTTTTCCACAAAATAAAAAATAGGACTAGGGTAGAAAATGCTTAAAAGCATGATGTCTTAATTTTTAGTAGAGGTTCTCTTGGAATTACCTTGAATATGCTCTGATTATTAATTTTCAGTGTGAGCATTTTTTTATCAGTTATTTTAGTCCTGTCTGACTCTTTATGACTACCTTTGGGGGTTTATGGCAAAGATGCTGAAGTGATGTGCCATTTCTTTCTCCAGTTCATTTTCAGATGAGGAAACTAAGGCAAACAGGGTAAATGGACTTGCCCAGGATCACACAGCTAGTAAGGTTCTGAAGCTAGATTTGAACTCAGAAAGATGAGTCTTCTTGATTTCAGGCCCAGTACTCTACCTATGGCTGGTGTTACTTCCTGCATTTAAACATCTGAAGTCAACTACAAATCAGTGTCTGATTTATCATTTTGTTTATTGTCACTCTACACTAAAAGTGACAGAGTATATTCTACATGTATTTTTTTTTTCTGGAAACTCAATAGTTAAAACATTTATTAGCATGCTCCTGCTTTATTGATAATATATGTCTTTCCTTACATTTATTTTGGATTTTTAAGCTCCAAGAAGTCAGAGACTATATTTCTAGTATGTTTTATATAGTATCTATTATAGGATAGATTCAAAACATATATAAAATGATTATCATATCAGATTAGAGAAAATCATGAAAGTCAACATGGTGCAGTAAAATAAGTTACAAACAGGAAGAAAAGAGAATGGGAACAGAACAAGCATATATTAAGTTCCTACTTTGTCCCAGTCACTTTGCTAAATGCTGGAGATACAAAGAAAGGCAAAAATTTGTCCAGCCTTCAAGAAGTTCATGATTTAATAGGAAAGATAATATGCAAACAACCATATACAAAAAAGGTATATACAGGGTAATTGAGATGTAATCTCAGAGGGTTGACGCTAACATTCAATCATTAAGGAGGACTAGTGAGAGAAATATACTAAATAACAAATTGTTGGGAAGATCCCTGACCTTGTCTAGATTGCCCAAGGCTAAGGATGATTTGGAAGTAAATAACATAATAAAAGTCACATCTCCAGGCTCTTCATTAGAATAGTTGTGACTCTTTATTATAATATTCATTTTTTTTCATTAATTGTTAGCCAATCAGAGTCAATTACCACCCTCAGGAACACCCAGTCTTCCAAGGGCTTATAAGCATTGAGTGGGTTCCATGAGGGATCTTTGGCATTTGAGAGTGCCACTGACCCTTTTTATTAATTATGTATGCTAGAAGGATTAATTATAATTGATTAATTACCCAGAAACTATGACTCTAGAACTTTTTATATGGTATATTGGAAAAGGCTTCTTGCAAATGGTGGAATTTTAGCTGAGACATAAAGGAAGCCAGGGAAGCCAGGAGTCAGAAATAAGGAAAGAGAGTATTTCAGATATGGGCAACAGCCAAAGAAAATGCTTGGAAATTTGCATTCATGGGAAGTGAAGTGTCTTATTCGAGGAACATTGGCTTTTAGAGTACTTGGAAAGAACTAAGGTGAGAGAAGACTGAAAAGGTAGGAAGGAATGGGTTATGAAGGGCTTTAAAAACCAAACAGGGAATTTTATATTTGATCCTGGAGGCAATAGGGAGTCACTAGAGTTTACTGAATAATGATAAAGAGTGATATGATAAGACTTCCACTAACTCATTAAATTTAATACCACTATTATTTACAGTGGAATTGAAATGAATGCATTTGTAGTCGTACCTCCAATGTTCACACACACACACACACACACACACACACCATTCTTTATACACAGTTACCTTTGACTTCAAAAGGTGTCCCAAATCAAGTAAGAAAAGGAGTGGGAAGGGAGTGCATGATGCTAATATGCAGTCCCTGACATGTTAAAATGAAGATTCTGGATCATTTTGCAAACATGAACCCAGATAAGGATCCCAGGGAGTATGCTTATGCTACACTTTGCCAAAACTAATTTCCTAGCATTGCATTACTGTAAATACACATTATGGGATCATTAATATGGATTTCTCCGTGAAGTTATGGAAATTACATTATTTTTGAATTACACAATAATGCATCTGTCACAAAGGAGATATAGCAATTACTCTGCCATGTCTTTTCCACAGCCAGAGCAACACAAAATCTGCAATGACATTATAAATGAAACTTAGTGGATCTATCCATAGCTGCTTCTTTTAAAATTTTACTTTTCTTCTATTTCTGTGCAGTTTGGCAAGAAAACAAGTCCAGAAAGAAATGCAAAGTTTCTCCTCTCTTGTTGCTATATCCTCCAAGCTATCCCTTGGAATATACTTCTTAGGCACTCCTGTACTCTGGGAGTAATGAAGAGTTGTTATGGAATAAAGCAAATCACAAAGAACTTCTAAAATTGATTCCCAAGACTCAGAGATCTCAATGCTCTAAAGAAGACTATCATAAAAACAATTTGCTACTCTACTAAAACTTCAGAAGGCCCCCTCTTTGAGAACAAAAGAATTTCTTCATTGTAGACCAAATCATTGTTCTACTTCATTCCATAAATTAAATAAAATGAAGTAAATTCACTTTAGTAAATAATCATGTGGTGTAGTGGATGGAGCACTGGATTGAGAATCAAGAAGACGTATGTTAATGAGTTCAAATCTGGCCCCAGACATTTATAGTAGTTGTGTGATCAAAGGTAACTCATTTAACTCTGTTTTCTTCAGTTCATCTAAAAATGAGATAAAGAAAGAAATGGTAAATCACTCCCTTATCTTTGCCAAGAAAGCCTGGAATAGGGTCACAAAGTGACAGAAAGATTCTCCCAAATCTTCTCCATTCCCCCATTATGCTCTGAAGGAAGATTGAAAAATTATTTTGATAATTTAGGTCTGAAAGAGTTACTTTTTCCTGATGATAATATTTGCTTTTAATGTGAAATATCTCCATTCTTTACTTTGCCTATCTAGACAAAAACTCCATCAGTGACTCTGAAAAAAAAAAAAAAACCAAAAAAAAAAAAAAACCTTATTAATTTTCCAACTTCTCACTAGTGGACTATTATCATCTTATTTCGATACCTATAAATGTCTTTTGTGGCTATAAAGTTATACAAATACTTTTCAAACCAGCCACTCATTCATTATCTTTACCAGGTTCTACAACTTCATTAGCTAAAGAATAACCTATTAATTTTCATTTCATCTAAATTTATAGCCCTAAACTCCTTCCTTTCAGGATTTTCTAATATCTTTTTAAAGGAGGAGGTAGGAGGAATAAGGGGATAAGAAATAAAGGGGGTGGGGGAATCACTTCTACCTGGACCATGACCATTGCTATTTGGAAATCCCCTGCTAAAGTGTTTCAAACTTTTCCTGTTTCTAAGATAAATAGTGCCAACTCTTTCCTTTCTCCTGTGCTAACTCTTTCCTGGCCAATCAGAAATAGTTTTGTTTTTCCTTTAAATAAAAAAAAAATCTGTGTAGACTTTACTTTGATGAAATGAAGCAAACCAGCTCATGTTAACAGCCCTTTATTTTAAACTCTGAATATTGTTTCTGACATGATCCAGCTCTATGTGGCTGTGTTCCTAGAGATCCATCCCTCATTTCATCTGTCATTTTGCTTTCTAGGTCACTCATTTCCTAGCATCTGAAGTGTTGTCTATATGACTATATATGCATTGTGTGTAATATATATTCATGTATATGAATATATAGATGAAAAGAGGAATGTAGAATGAGCAGTCTCATGGTGCCAGAATGTTAAAAAAAATTTTTTGTCTAGTTTCAACACAGGACAGTTGGCCAGTTTTGGGGAATGATTTGAAGAGAACCCATGTTTATTGCAACCATTTTCCTAGGAAACAACCTGTGGTGATTGTGGGATTTTGTTGTTATTTTTAACCAAACCATTCAATTCACCAAATATCAACTAAAAAGGTAAAGATGGACTCATAGACTGAACTTAGCCAATTTAAACTACGTTTAAGCATCACCTGAAACTTATTATTGTGAACTATGAACTGTGGCAGGTACTGCAGTTCAGAGAGTTAGAGCTGGTAAAGACTTTAAAAGTCATCAAGTCCAACTCTGAATCTGGGATAACTAGCTTGACTTGTGCAAGGTCCCATGGTTAGTAAATGACTGGGATAGGATTCCCACTCAGGACTTCCTGTCCTGACTCTAGACCCAATGTCCTTTCTACTGCTCCACCAAGTTAGATGACCTGAATTCAAATATTGTCTCTTTCATTTGTTATTAGCGTGATCTTGAACAATCTCTTTGGATCCCAGTTTCCTGATCTGCAAAATGAGACTAGACAGATTTCTAAATTCCCTTTCAGGTATGGAGGATATGATCCTGTGTAAATAAATGGGGTTTTAGAATCTTGAGTTTAGAATCCACAGTTCCTCCTATCTCCAGTATACAATCAACCACTGGACAAGACAAGTATGACAGTCACATAATACAAATATATTCTACAATCCATGTTCAGCTTATTGCTTCACTCATTCATTTAACAAACATTTATTAAATGCTTATTGTATACAGTGATTGCCATTACCAAGTGTGTGTGTGTGGAGAGGCTATTTTAACATTAGATCCAAAATTTAGAAAAAAAGTAACATTATTGTTTATGATTGCTTAAATTTTATCCATTAACCCCAAATTTTAAATCACTGGAGTCTAAATTAGGTTTCAAACTATTACTTTACTCTCTCAGTCAAGAAGCATCTATTTAGCAAATACTATTTGCCAAATACTGAGTTGAGCACTAAAGATAAAAAGAAAGGCAAAAACATATCTCAGATAGATCACATTTTGTTAGATGAGAGGATATAGCAAAGACTACATGCAAGTTATATTTGGTATAAATGGAAGGTAATCTCAGAAAGTTAAGGGGGCAGGAAAGAGGGACTAGGAAAGGCCTCCTGTAGAAAGTGGATTTGAGTTTTATTTTATGTGATTTCATCAGAGTAAACACTCCCTCCATCAATTCAGATTGTAGTCCTACTCTCCTTAGCAGATAGTTTAATGAGCTGCGACATGCAAAAAAATTCCATACCTTACTGGTGAACCTTTCAGTAATGAGCCTTTCTAAACTTAGCTGCTGGTCCTGAATGATAGACAGTCCATTGTTACATCATTCCAACTTGTTCATCATGCCAGAATTCAGGCTCCAATGGCATAGCCTTTGTGGAGGAGACAATGAGGTTACAAACAGATACAGGAGGAAGACTTCAGAGAATTCCTATTTAATAATGCATAATACAAAAAGATGTGTTGCCCTTTCAGTAGGATAGTCAGTACTTTTTGAGGGATGGCATGAAGAGGGGGAAGATATTTATTTCCTTTCTCCCATAAGCTCTAAGAAGTTACATGATACTAGTGATTTGTTGGGATCGTGGGATTCATGGGAGATTTTTTATTTAAGAATATTCTAAACTGTTTAGCGTCCAGTAATTCAAGGAATAACTTTTCCCTCACCTAGTTCAATGAAAGATACTTAATTCAAAAGGATCTATCATCTCATTGAATTAGATGTTAGTGATGTAGACTGCTGTCCCTCTACGTCTGCTTATTTTGGACTCTTGTCCATGTGCTCAAATAAATTTGCTGAAGGTTTCTACCTTCCTTCCTTCCTGGAGGCTTTATTCACTTTTTTCTGATGTCATGAGAATATGACCTGTCGTCCTTCTTTTTCATTAGATGCCTTCTTTTCTGATGATATATTTCCCTAATTGTAGCCCTTACTCTAAATCTTTGTTAAATTTCCTTATTTGTTACATTTCAGTGGTTCACATCCACAGTATGTTTCTCCAATGATCTCTCAGTGATACTAATTATAAAGTTTCACATCTTAACCCATACTCCAACACTAGTAGAATATTGATATTGAAAGATTGTGCTTTGTTTCTGGGAGAAGTTTGTAGCTACTAAAGAAGCTTTGCAATTTCCTAACGGAAACTCAATTTGATATTCTGTTCTTGTTTAATTTTGAGCCAAATTCATTGTCTATTCATGTTGTTTGCATGTGTATACATATATATATATATGTATATTGCATTGTGTAAATATATGTGTATATGTGATACACATATATGTACATTATGTGTATATATATATATATATACACACACATGTGCACAAGATATACTAATGGGAAATTTTTATAGATTGTCCTTTTAAGCATATATCATAATCCAGGCAACATAAATTTTTTATCCACTTGTTTTTTCTTACATGGATAGTCAGACCATACTCTTTTGAGTATTTTAGTATCTTTTCCAGGAGACTCAGTGGTGAATGATAGAATTAATACAAGGTCATACACAAACAAGAGTTCTTCTTTAGAGGATCTCATCATCCAAAAGATTCTCTTTCAAATTTGTACTCTAAGTTGAATCCCTTCCATCACAGTGGTAAATACTTTCAGTTAAATATACATCTCCCTCTTTTATGCTTTGCTTAATATTTATTATTAAAGGGTCTTCAAAAAAGATTATCCTTGTTG
The DNA here is from genome assembly GCF_048593235.1 of Sminthopsis crassicaudata. Lineage (NCBI taxonomy): Eukaryota > Metazoa > Chordata > Mammalia > Dasyuromorphia > Dasyuridae > Sminthopsis > Sminthopsis crassicaudata. The sequence continues at coordinate 110,256,678 of NC_133618.1, forward strand.
CTATATCTTTCAAAAAATCTTGAATAATTTTGATGTGTGCCTAGGAGATATCTTGTTGAAAGAGAATCTTTAAGATAGAGTATCATTCTACTGGATCAAATACATTTAAAATAATAAACATAGTAAATCTTTTGTTCTTTTCGTTTTCCAGTCAATTGTGTAAAAATAAGAATTAGAATTACTATTACTTGCCAAAGCCTAATTTTTACAAATATTTTTACTAGCATATGTTCAATATGTATGGGCAGATAATTCTCTTAAAAATTTATATAGATGGGAATATAAACACCTGTAGGTGTAAGTTGCTAATTATTGATATTCTCTCATTATTCTCTCCTCCTTTTTTTCATCAAGCTCTGAAATTTTTGGCACACTTTTGGTATCTTTCCTTCCTTCAACTCCCTTATAAATAATTCCTTCAATGTATCCCATGATTGTGTTACCTCCAGCACAGATCTACTCTGTGTATATTTGGTCTAATATGTATGGTTTTCTCTTTTTTATTGTTTTTTTATGCTAACTTCTCTTCCAGATGTTAATTAGTTATTTTAGGGAAAGTCCCACTTTTTAGATCCAATCTTTTATCCTTTAAATAACAATATTTCATTTTTTAAGAAATATTTTTACATTAGCAGAAAAAAAATTATGGACTAGTCATAGAGTCACAGATAGCAGCTAACTCCTGAGTTTTAGTGAACTCAATAGAAGGAGTTCTAGGTTTAGAAACACGAAGACCAGGCTCAAAAATTGTTTCTGAAATTTACTAAGAATTAAAAGGAGTTGAAAGGAAGAGGAAGAAGCATTTATGTGCCAGGCACTAAGCTACTTAGGGGCAGCTAAGTAGCTTAGTGAATAAAGTGCCAATCCCAGAGTCAAGAAGATATCTTCTTGAGTTCAAATCTGGTCTCAGACTCATAGTAGCTGTGTGATCCCAAGCAAGACACCTAACCGTCTTCGACTCAGTTTTCCTCTTTGTAAAATGAACTGGAGAAGGAAATGGTAAACCACTCCAGTCTCTTTGCCAAGAAAACCCCAATTGAGGTCACAACTGAAAAATGACTGAACTATTAAAATTGTACTACTTAATTTTGTAAATATTATCTTATTTGATCTTCACAACAATTTTATAATGTAGGTGCTATTATGATCTCTACTTTACATGAGGAAACTGAAGTATATATAAGTTAAATGATTTCTTTCCCTAGGGCTGGTGGTGGGGTAGGGAAGTTTCATAGTAAATATTTGAAGCTGGATTTGAATTCAGATCTTCTAGACTCCAGTTCACTTCATCACTAGTTAGCTATGTGATTCTGAGCAAGTTACAACTTCTCTGGGATTTTATTTCTTTGTCTTAAACCTGAGACTAAGGATATTTGCATTCCTTCCCTCCAAAAGGAAGAACACTATAAAATATAAATTAGCATTATACAATTTCAAACAACTTGATATATACTTCCTAGTACTATCATGTGGGGCAAATAAAAATCAAAAAGCATGAAATAAATAATTCCAGAGAAAGACCCTTGGAACATAGTGAGGTTGAATAGGGGAAAAGAGGTGATAACAACTTTGGAATTTGTTTGGAATGGTAAATATGATTTTTTGTTTGGTAAACATTGTTCATTTAATTTATTGTTTATCTGAAAAATGGGGAGATGAATAGCATTTACCTCCCGGGGCTATTGTGAGGAACCAATGAGATTGTATTTGTAAAGTGCTTAGGACAGTGCTTTATTTATTATTATTTATTGTTGTTGTTTTAAAAAGTGTTGATTGTGCACATTTCTTTGACCTTTAAGCCTTTCATAAAAAACATTGACAATATTCAAAAATCCATGTATTTTCTGACCAAAATCAACCTTTTATGTGTTTCATCTCTTTTATATACATATACTTCTCAAAATAATTTCAGAGGGGGGGTATTTTCATCCATCTTGGGAGACACTTCTTTTGAACTAAATAAAAAAAGAGAAAGGAAAGGAAAAGACCATTTTTCTAACTGCATACCTCAGAGGCTGAATAAAGTATATCTATATCTTTGTGGGTTTCTGTCTGTATTATTAGGAGGAAGATGATCTTTTTATATAAAACACTTTTCCTTCTCAATGTATTTGGTAATTAAAGAGGTAGGGAGAAAATATTCCAGTTGCCTCAGTGTTATCAGCATGTCAGTTTTAAATTTCTGTCTTCATAGTGTTTTCTCCTCATATGGCTGATTTTCTCACCATTCTGGTGCAGAATATGAGACAAGTACCACTGTTGAGAAGATAAAAGTTTCCAATAAAAGCCTATTACTCTTTGGTATGGAAATTTGGGGTCCATGCTATTTTGAGTGAGATATAAAATAGTTGAGCAGCCAAGAAACCAATAGTTGAGGCTGATAGAGCTGCATTAAGATTATCTCATCTGGCCTAGTGTGAAAGAAATTTACCCATCTTAAACCCAAAGTTTTCTGCTTTATTTGGCCTGGGAATAAAACATAGACTGGAAGGAGGGATTTATTCTCTTCTTAGGTTTCTGGGAAGGTCAGGAAAAGGCAGTACTCCAAACACTTTTATTGATCCAAGGAGGACTTGGACCCAAAGATCAGAAAACACACAAAAAAACTAGACATAGCTAAATTCCTGTGTTTTCATAAAGTAAACAGATTTTTGCAAAAATGACAAATTTTCGTTTCAGATAATATCATAATAACTGACACTTAAGGACAATTCTAAGGTTTTCAAAGTCCTTTTCCCTTCATTATCTCATTTGAGCCTCATGGCAACCTTTTGAAATTAATGCTCCAAATATTATTATCACCACTTTATAAATGACGAAACAAGTTAAAGACAAGATTCTCAGCCATTGTTTCTTAAAAATATTTTGATAAGTGTTTTTCAATAAATTAATTTCCTTCATAATATCTTGTATTTTATTTTATGCCTTCAAAACATTATTGTTTATTTTTCTTGCTTTTTTTGCAACATAACTAATGTGGAAATATGTTTTTCATGATTTCAAATTTATACATGATAGCCTTCACAATGGCTAGGGATGGATTTGAGGGAGGGAAAGAATTCAGAACTCAAAATTTAAAAAAAGAATATAGAAAATAAATAAATATATACTTTAAAAATTATTCTAAGGGTCTTTGCCAGATAGCTTGAGGTCTATGACATAAAAAGATTAGGAACTGTTAGAAATTAATGATATGCCAATTACCTACAGGTAATTGGTTCCTGAGGTTTCTGACTTCAAGACCAGCACACTATCCACAAAGATTTTATCCAAACTCTTCCATAAAGATTTTATCATCATCACCATTGCCACCACCACTGCTGTCATCTTCATTGTCACCACTGCTACCAACACCATCATTAATAATTTTACTAATGTATCTAAAGACCTATTAAAATATGTTATTTACCAAATGAAACAAAAGAAAATTTTTTTGGAAAATATAAATTTGGATAAGTGTGTTGGAGATGTGTTTTTATTTACTGGATAACCACTGCATGTTATTCACTGCCATTATCATTGATCAAGTACCCTCAGATTACAGGAGGGGCATTCATTTTAGAAAGGTGACTAGCAGGCATGATGTAGTATTAATTTTACTGTCATCTATGGGCATTAAATCTAAGCACTACTAAAAATTGTCAGAATGTTCTTATTCAGATAAATATGTTTAAATGCCCTAACTCTGCTGATAAACTAAGTTTCTGGGCTATTTTTACTATTTATCTCCTCAACCCTCCAATTCCCCAACCCAGTTACTTCTCTACATCATGGCCTATTGACCATGATATAAAGAACTGAAGAAAACAGTTCTAAAAATGAAGATGGTTTAAAATTCTGGTTCAAAATGCAAAGGGAATTGCAAACATGATGGAATCTTGGACCAAAGCCCAAAAGATCTTTAAGAAAGGGAGAAAACCAAGTTAAAATGACCTTGTGAAAATGAATTTTGCACATGTTCTGGTAGTGAATTAGTTTTGTTAGAAGCAATAGGAAACCTTCAATTTGAAGACAATGTAGCAGCTAGCAAATCAGGAGTTAGAAAGCTAAGTACAGCAAGGTAAGATGCAAGTGGTCTAGTAGATGAAGCACTAGGGTAGGAGTCAGGAAGACCTGAATTCAAATTTCACTTCAGACATTTACTAGCCATGTGACCAAAAGCACATCACTTAGCCTCTATCAGACTCAATTTCTACCTATAAAATTAAATCAATATTACCATTGTTCCTGGAGAGGAAATGATGACTGACAATGGGACCATCCCATGTCACTCATCATTCATGATTTTTATGACTCTCCTGCAAAAAAGTTTCACTTGGTCATCACTCCACTATATCTATTGTAAACATTTAATAAAATATAAACTCCTTTACGGCAGGTACTATGTCACTTTTGTGTTTATATAAGTCTCCAGAATTTGGACAGATCCTGGCATACTTAATAAGTCCTGTGCTCATTCGAATGAGACAATTCACATAAAATGTTTGGGGAACCTTAAGTCAAGCCAACAAGAATTTATTAAACACCTACTATGTGCCAAACGTTATGATTTGTGCTGTGGCATAAAGAAAGGCAAAAACATCCTCTGTCTCCAGGGAACTCCCAATGGAATGGGGGAGACAAAGTGCAAACAGCTATGTATGATGAAGATACAGTCACAATAAGTTGGAAATAATCTCAGAGTGAAAAATACTAAAATTAAGGAAGACTGGTAAGATTTGTAGAAAGAGAGATTTTACATGAAACTTGAAGGGAAATATGAAACTGTGATGAGAAGAGAGAAAGCATATTAAAATGCTTCCATATATATCAATTATTATTAGGAGGGAAAGAGCACTAAAAAAAGGTGGAGAAGATCCAGAGCTTGGTTCTGTCTTTGGTATTGGTTCTGTCATGGACCTACTAGGTTGTACATCATCTTCTCCATGTTTGTTTCTTCATCTATGAAATGGAGATCACCACTTTGATAAGACTTTAGTGAAGAAGAAATATGCCTCTTTGAAAAAGCATGAATCACTGTACAAATGCAAAGGATTTCAGGTCATGTAGGAGGGAAGATTGTGCCTATTTGGGTGTGATTGATTCCTTCATTCTAAGGGAAGAAGTTGGAAATAATCATGCTACCTTTTTGTTCATTGTCTTAGTGTCAGTATGGTACCGTGCAAAGGGTATTAAACTTAAAAGAACTTAATTCAAACTCAAGTCATTTATTATCTATGTGACCCAAGGACAGGTCAAAATCAACAAGCATTTAATAAGTGTCTGCTGCATGCTAGGTACTGTGCTAAGTACTGGGGATACAAAGAAGACCAAGAAGTTCTCAAAAAACAAACAAGGAAAAAAAAACCAGTTTCTGAGCTTAAGGAGCTTACAGTCTAGTGGGGGAGGCCAAAGAGAAGATTTTATTTTTGATCCTGGAAGTAATAGAGAGTTGATTTTTTTGTTTGTTTTTTAAATGGGATTGACATGTGTGTGATATGATTAGACCTGCAATTTAGAAAGACCAATTTGACAGCTGAGTGGAAGATAGACTAAAGTGGAGAGGCTTGAAGTAGGAAGACCAACCAGAAGCCTATTTCAATAATCTAGGCTTGAAGTGTTGAGGAATTGCATGAGTTTGGGGGCAGCATCAGAGAAAAAAGCGACATATAGGAGAGATGTTACAATGGTAGAAATGACAGGACCTAACAACTACTTGAATATGGGAGGTGAGAGAGATTGGGAAGTCAAGGATCATATCTAGGTTGTGAGCTTGAGTGATTGGGAGAATGTGGTACCTTAGTAATAGGAGGTTAGAAAGAAGGAAAAGGATTTTTTGGGGGAAAAATAATGATTTCAGTTTGAATATGTTGAGCTTAAGATGCTTATTGAACATCCAGTTCAATAGTTAGTTTGATATGTAAGATTGGAGGTTTAGAGAGAAGTCAGAGTTGGCTAAATGTATCTGAGAACCATCTACATAGTAATGATAATTGCATCCAGAGAAGCTGATGAGATTATTGTGCAAAATGGAATAAAAGAAGAAGGGGAGAAGTCCAGGACAGAGAACCTGGGTAACACTCAAGATTATTGGAAAAGATCTGGTTAAAAATTCAGTAAAGATGGAAACAAAGTGATTCAATAAGGAGTAGAAAACTCAGGAGAGTGTCCTGAAAGCCTTTTAGAGGCAGATTTTAACTTCTTTGGGTCTCAATTTATTAATCTATAGAATGAGGGGATGGAAAATATGGCTTTTCAGGTCTCTTCTTACTCCATCTTTGGTCCTATTTATCCTTCTAGTTTCTAGATATGTCTCAGCATTCACTGCTGTTGTCAGTATTATACCAGCTGTATATGGTAGAAAGGATAGAAAACTCTTGAGTTGCTTACAATTTAAGAGCAACATCTCCATTGCAGATACATATTTGAAGTACTTCCAGAGAGAAAGCAGCATGATATCATGGGAAAAATACCACCATCAAAACACTAACTTTGGAGTGGGAGGACCTGGGTTCAAATGCTACCTCTTATGGCCATTACCTCTATAACTTTGAACAAACCATTTAACCTCATTGAGACTCAGTTTTCTTATCTGTAAAATGATAGGGTTGGACCAGATGGTGCTTAAGATACTTTCCAGATCTAAATCTATTAAAAACATATGTGTGTGTATGTGTGTATAGTTATATACACATTCAAAGAATATATCATAGTTAAAGGCCAAAGATCACTCTGGCCCAGGGGTACCTTACTTTACTAAGTGGCAGGTTTTCTTATTCCATTATACCATATTTACCTCTGATAAATTAATAAACTCTATTGCCCCAATGTCCTAAAGGTTGGCCCCTCACACACATAATAGAGAAATATCAGTCACTGAAGACTTAGAATCAAAGACTCAGCATGGAAAGTTTTTTTTTAAACCCACAACTAATAAAATTAATAAAATATTAAGAATCTGCCTATAAGCAAGGTACTCAGTCTACTGAGCTTTGAAACAAGTTTGATTTTTTCAACCATTATCCCTTACACAGAGGGGATAATACCTATCAAGCTCTAAAAAAAAATAAAACATTCTGTAGATGTGAGTTACGATGAGGATGATAATGAGGATGTCTAGATGTATTAATTTCCCAGCAAATACAGAAATGAAAAAAAAAACAAAACATGTTGGTGTTGAAAGTATTTTGGGGTTGTTGCTGTGTACACAGTATGATGTTATGATTATCAAAAGAGTATGGCTCTGTTCAACTCCCTGTCTCTCCAGTGTTACCTCTTACCTCCCCTTTTTCTTTCTTTCTTTTTTTCTCCACCCTTCTATTTTCCTATTCACTGTCATGAAGGACTGCCTGCAAAGGGTCAATTCAGCCCGGCATGGTTCTAGCAGAGATATGAATCACCAGCAGCAGCAACTACACCAAGTGGATAAAAATTATAGGATGCTGTTCTTGAAGAGAGTTACATAAATAGAATATGTCACAACCATCCTGAAGATTTGGACTCTATCGACACTTCATGGGAATGAAGCCATCAACTGCCTGGGGCTATATCTTTGGTCAGAGGTAACCATTATCTTCTGTGGATTAGCTCCAATGTCTTGAAGAGGATAGCTAGAAAACAGGTTCTTGCTCTTGTTTTTAAATGGAAAAATGGAATTTTTCCATTTACAAAAGAAGGCGATTAGTTAGAATACTATCACCCAACAGGAATACTTTACTTTCATCTTCCAGGGTCTATAGTTTATGCCGACAGCCTTATGAGATGATCCCTTTGGAAAAAAAATGTTTCAGTCCAGGTGCAGTTGTCTCTGGAAAGGCCTTAATTAAGACAGATCCATTTTGATTTCACCATAAGTGGTTTTTCTTTTCTGTGTTGAATAAATTTATCACAGACTGCCTTAATAATCCAGAGCTAGTTGTCTCTGCACTTTCTGCAAATCAAAGTAATTAATTTCTTATATGTGAGAAGCAGAAAATGAAACATTGGTTCAGAGCCATTGTTTTATGTAAAAGCAGGTACCATGAATGGAATGTCAGTGAACCCTTATAAAAGCATCTTAACCTGCTTCCTCCCTTCTCACCCTCTATCCCCATCTTAACTTCATTCGTGGAAGATGTGCCAAAATCCCTTTTCTCTTTGTTTTGCTAGTTTGACTTTTACTAAATTAGTTAAATTCCAGCTCTCAGGGAATAGAAATAAAGCATACCTCTTAAAGCCAATTTGACAAGGTTTTATTGATAAATATACAAATCATCAATGGTACATGGAGGTAGCATACATATTATTCTGGTCCTTAAAGGCTAAAATAGCATATATGGAAGGTTCAGGCAAATCTAGCTCTGTACAGGACACAGGACACACTGGAGTAATAGAGAAAAGGTCTGTTTTGTAATCAGGAGGGTAAATGTAGCTGGATCATTTTTCAAATGCACCAGCAGATCCTAGATACCTCTTGAATATACCAGTTGTGAGCAAGCTAGATAAGACTGCATGAAAGAATAGATAGAATTCCTTTGGGGGAGAGAGAGGGGAGAGAGACAGAGACAGAGACAGAGAGACAGAGACAGAGACACAGAGAGACAGAAAGAGAGAGAGAGAGAAAGAGAAAGAGAAAGAGAGAGAGAGAGACAGAGACAGAGAGACAGAAACAGAGACACAGAGAGAGAGAGAGAGAGAGAGAGAGAGAGAGAGAGAGAGAGAGAGAGAGAGAGAGAGAGAGACAGAGAGAGACAGAGAGACAGAGAGACAGAGAGAGAGAAAGCAAGCCAGGGGCCAATGCATTCTTGCATCTGTTAGTTATTCCACCTGATTCTTTTGAGACTATTAGCATTAAAAAGGCCAAGTCAACAAATATTTATTAAGGACATACTTTGTGCCAGGTACTGTGCTAAATGGTCTTCCCAGAAAGAAAAGGAAATACAATTAGGTCTGACTGCCAAAAAGGTCAACCACCTTTCTTGGATAAATGAAATTACCCTTCAGTAATACCCCAAATTTTGTGTGTGTGTGTGTGTGTGTGTGTGTGTGTGTGTGTGTAGAGAGTGAAAGAGAGTGTCTGCCTCTCTGTGTCTCTGTCTCTGTCTCTCTGTCTTTGTCTCTGTCTCTCTCCCCTCTCTCTCCCCCAAAGGAATTCTATCTATTATTTCATGCAGTCTTATCTAGCTTGCTCACAACTGGTATATTCAAGAGGTATCTAGGATCTGCTGGTGCATTTGAAAAATGATCTTTAGCCATCATAGTAGACAGAATTAGCAGATTTAGGATGGCTGTGCCCCAAATAACTGGATAAATTTAGATAATCTACTTAATCTCTCTGTTCCTTGAATTGAGAGAGAGAGAGAGAGAGAGAGAGAGAGAGAGAGAGAGAGAGAGAGAGAGAGAGAGAGAGAGAATAATGATAGTTGCTCCAACTTCCTCTGAAGTTTTTGTGTGGATAAAATGAAATAAGTATGAAAGCATTTTAATAAGTTAAAAGTACTTACCAATATAAAATTTCATTATTATTCCATATAATTTATAATAGTTTGAAACATGGGTCATTATTTTTAGTAGAATATCCTTCCCATGAGGAAGCATGGAGATTGCCTAGAGTCAGGAGGAACTTAGTGTAAGTGTGGTCTTTGACCTTGGACAAGTGGTTTAACCTCTCAGTGCCCCAGGCAACATTCTGAGACTATAAATTACAGAGCAGTTGCCTATATGCATTAGTAAAGAACTTCCTCACCAGGAATTTCTTATACTTATGAAAACACAGGTGGAAGGGGAAAATTTTTTTCAGATAATATTGTATGGATGAAAGCCATAGAACACTATTATCTCTGAAGAATCAAAAGTTGAAGCTCACTCCAAGGGCAATGTAGAGGTGCATGGTAATTATCAGCAGGCTGCAGCAATTCCAAACAAGGAATTACAAGGGATAAGTGGTGCAAAAGATACCATCAAATAAATGTATGATGAAAAGAGATGTGCTGTTTATATGTCAAGAGCAAAGGATAACTAATCAACAGCCATCACATTGCTCTAGCATCCTCACATTGTCAAGAGAAGTCAAGGAAGGCCCCAAGCTCATTGAGAGGACCCATCAAGGTGAACATGTAGGAGTACAGGGATGAGAGGTGCATGGAATGATTAAGGGTAGAATGCAATCTGCACCACTGGCAAGAATAACCACATCTTTGAGATCACAAATCCATTTGAGTATTGAAGTAGTATATATAGACAAGTTCAGTGATGTCACCCTTAAGCAAAATACTCTTTCCTCTATATCTTTCCTGAAAGACAGTGGCATACTAAAATTGTTTCCATTAAATAATATGAAAGTTCAGTGGATGTAAAGACCATGGTGGGGTAGGTGGGTAGGGAAAGTTTCACAGAAAAGCTCCCAGCAATCCCTCCCAATGATCACAAAAGCAAGGTTTGAGCTAGTGTTTTAATTAAAAAAAAAAAAAGTTTGATTACTTAGCATCAATAAACACAGAAAGGTATAATGATTTGCTTAGCACCATGCAGCAGAACACCCAGTATCTTCAGTGCAACCTGCCAAGAGCCTTCTATTTTATCGTCCTGAAAAGCATTTAATAGCTAAAATGGGAAATCAAAAAATAGAGTAGTTCAAATCAGCAAGCATTTTTTGAGTACCTACCATTTGCAGAGCACTATAGTAGGATGGTTACAAAGTTTAGATAGGATTTATTCCCTGCTCTCATGATCCTTAGAATTTAGTAGTGGGGTATGTACACATAAACATACGCACATACACACACACACACACACACGGAGTTGAGTTGATCAGAATGTGCAGAATGTGGACTTTGACACTTCATTAAAAGGACAAAAGACAATTCCTGATTAAATTTTAATAATGGACTGCCTCAAAGATTGTCTGGGATCCTGGAAAAGAAGGAAAGATCCTGACATTGTGAATAAATGTTGACTTCAGACTCAGGAAATCCCACCTCAGACATTTACTAGCAATGTAACCTAATTGGACAAATCATTTATCCTCTCTTAGTTTCAGCTCTTCATATATCAAATATATGGGTTGAACTCAATGGCCACTAAGGGTCTTTCCAACTCTAAATCTTTGACCTTATGATTCTGCTTGGAAGAAGTATTCCTTCACAAATGCCTATACAAATGATTTTATAAATCTTCATAGACCTTCTTGCACTTTTTTTATCTTATCCTCAAGATCTCAAAAAAGGGAAGGAAGCCCAGGGACTTGCCCAATTCAAAAGCTGAAAGGAGCTGGGGTAGAGATCTACCATCTTAGAAAATACTCAAGGAGCTCATGGGAGTTCCCTATTCTCACTCATGCTAAAGAGAGGAGAGTTCACCAACAATATTTCTGGAAATCAATCAATCAATCAAATATTTACCTACTCTGTGCTAGTACTATGCTGAATCCTGAGAATACATTTCAAAGAATGAAATAATGCCCCTCCCAAGGAGTTTATTTTCTAATGATGGAAACAATAAATATTACATGGATATATCATTCATATAAAGTTAATAAATGTAAATTCCTACAAAATGATTAAATAAAAAGTAGTCCAGGAAGGAGGACAGTTATAGTTGGAAGAATTAGAAGAGCACTGAAAAGAATGACAACTGAGTTGGATCTTTTTTATTTTTAATTTGTGAAATAATACAAGCATTTCCATAAAGATTATTACACATGAAGCTCCAAATCTATTATGTACAACCAGCTATTCCTTTTAAATATATAATAAAGTTATCATATAAATTACTTTTTTTTCCTTGAATTTGAAAGAAAGGAGCTGTTAGAGAAAAAGATAATGATTGTAGCATTCAAGTGCCTCTGAGAGATTTGAAATGTCTAATAGGTATTTGGGGGTGTAGGATTGAAGTTCAGGGGAAAGACTGAGGCTGAATGTATAGAAGTAGGAGCCATATATAGAGAGATAATAGTTAAACAGTTGAGAGCCAATGGATGAGTTTACCAGGAGAAAGAGGATATTTCTTAATTAGCATAATCAGAATCTAGCCTTCTATCAGAGAAGGGACATTTTTGGATATTGTCATATTTTGGGTGATCTACCTAAATCTAAGTTCATAGATCTGAGCTCTTAGAGAAAAAGAGGGAGTTTCTGAAGCTCATATAGAAAGAAGAACATCACTTACATCGTTTCTGTGACTGCTGGGGGGAAAATGGACTAAAAGCATACCGGGGAAAAGCAGAAGACAGACTTTGCTCCCTATTTCTCATTATCAGAAGTAATTTGGACAGTGCAGATTGGATGGGAGATAGGTTACCTAACCAGCAGTTCCAAATTGTATTTATCTTACAAATGGAAAAAGCATTTATATTGCACCTACTATGTGCTAAGGAAATATCTCATTTGATCTTCACAACAACCTGTGAGGGAGGTGCTATTGTTTTCCCCATTTTATAATTCAAGAAAATCAGGCAAATAGAAGTTAAGTGCCTTTTCCAGGGTCACACAGCAAGTACATATTTGAGGCTGGATTTGAACTCAAGTTTTCCTCCTTGCAGGTCCAACATTCTATCTGCTGTAGCATCAGCTGCCAAAAAGGAAATCCAAACTAAAGAGTGATATTCTAAGTCTGGAAAAGACTACGTGGGACTCTTTGGGACAGATAGTGATTCAATAGTATTTTAAGCTGTTGATGCACTGGTGATCCCAAACTCAACTGTTTTCTGAGTGAAGTTTAAAGGCTATGGTGGGTGCTCTTTGTCTGCTTAAGGGCTTCTATGGACTCTTTTGCACCTTCCACATTTTCTATGAAGTAAAGTAAAGGCTGTTCAGTATTCAATATGCAATTATAATTTTTTATTCCTGTTAATTTTTCTAACATAATTTTGATATCTAAATTTTATATGATTCAATGATTCAAACTTATAAGAATGTAACAATGATTTAGATATATAAGAACAAGAGCTATTCCCCAATATGTCAGTGGTCAAAGAATGTGAAAAAGCAGGCTTATACTGTTATATTAAAACACATACATATCCATACATACTTTAAATTGCTACAAATTAGATAAATATAAATTAAAATAACTAAGATTCCATCTCATGACACTTACATTATCAAAGATGAAAGGAAAGGGAAATTATAATTGTGAAGGATTTCTGGAAAAACAGGCGCTTTATTTTACTGTATTATTGGCAGAGATGTGGAATCTTAAGTGTATCATAAAAAATGATAAAAGGAAAGGATTTGGAGAAATCTACAGTGACTTGGATGCACGAATGCAGAGTGAACTAAGGAGAAAGGAAAATATTTATTAATGGTCTCAAAACTAAGGTCAATACAATTCCCAACCATTATTCCAGAAGACTATGATGACTGATGCTTGCTCAACTTTTAGCTGAGTGATAATGGATAAGAATGGCAGAATGAAACATCCATTTTCAGATGTGGTGAATTTTTTAAATTTGTTTTGCTTTAGTATGTTTACTTATTATTATGGATGGTTTTGGTGAGGAGAAGATAATCAGGATATAGAGGGTATATATACATATATATATTTACTGAGGCAATTGGGGTTAAGTGACTTGCCCAAGGTCACATAGCCAGGAAGTGTTAAGTGTCTGAGACCAGATTTCAACTCAAGTCATCCTGACTTCAGGGCTGGTGTTCTATGCACTGCGCCACCTAGCTGCCCCGGGTATATTTCTTTTAAAAAAAGAAAGGTGAAGAAAATCAATAGAATATATTTTTTTAACACTCAAAAGAGAACAGAAGAAGATTCAGAAGGAGCCACAGCCAAGAAGACATGTTGGAAAAAAAACATGTTAAATCTAACATATATTGTAAAAACCTGTGTATAATAGAAATATACTGTATTCTAATTCTAAAACTGTATATAATAGAAATTCACTGTATCACATGAAATCATCTTTGTCTAGTCTTTGTAAATGGAAATGCTCATGTTTATCAAATTCACACATAATAAATATAAATAAAAACATTTTTAAAAAGAAAAGAACTGGATGTTTAGCCTGGTGAAGACAAGGCATTTATAGTTATTTTCAAGTATTTGAAGGGTTAACCTTCCAAAAAATAAAAAAAAAGATTAGATTTTTTTCTTGTTGATTTCAGAAGACAGAACAAGGAATCAAAGGCTGAAGTTACAAAGAGCAAATTTCAAAAGTGGAATAAGCTACATAGTCAGGTAATGGGTTCTCTTTCACTAAAGATCTTCAAGCAAAGGCTGGATAATGACTTATTGGAGATATTAGAAAATTGATTCTTGATCATGTTTGGACTGAGTTCTCTTACAACTCTGAGATTTTCAGTCCAAGAAATCAGGAAAGGTTGCAGTGATTAAAGATGATTAGCTATTCAGTAGACAAAAAAAAAAAAAAAAAAAAAAAAAAAAGGATATTCCACGCTGGGCTTCTTTCCCACTGGCAAGTTATTCCCAGAACCTAAAAGACCCAGACCAGTCACTCCTCATCCTCTGAACTTAACCACCTGCCCCTGAGAGAGTACCTTTCTCTACCCTATCTTCCTCACTTTAGGCTCCTCTTTTATGCATTATCTACCCAATTAGAATGTAAGCTCCTTAAGAGCAGTATTGTCATTCTTCTTGTTTGTATGTGTTTGCTCAGAGTTTAGCAGTCTGGAACATTGGTACAGTCATTTAGTTGTGTCCAATCCTTTGTGACTCTGTTTAGAATTTTTTTTTTGGAAAAGATATTGAATTTGTTTTGTCATTCCCTTCTCCAATGGATTAAGACAAATAGGTTAAGTGACTTCTCCAGGGTCACAAAGATTGCAAGAGTCGGGCTGTATTTGAACTCAGATCTTCCTGATTACATTCTATTCAGTGAACCTTCTGGCTACCTCTGTGCTGCCTATCACATAGTTAGCACTTAGTAAATGCTTATTGTGTTGACTTTTTAACCAATCTAATTCATATACGCTTGGCCCATTATATTAGCTGAAATATTCCTTTCCTGTATGAAGGAAAATATTCTTAGAAGATAAATATATTTAGGGTGATGTGACATTAGGCATTAGATTTAAGTACTTGTAATCCCAATTTTGAGGAGTAAGAAAAAATACATTTATTAGCAGGAAGATCTTTTATAGGTATAAAAGTGCATTAGTTTATTCCTGGTAACTCCAATTCCACATAACATAAAAGTTTCACCACATTGACATGGTGAAGTATTTTAGAAATCAATGTATGTGTCATTTTACTTTTCACAACTAAAAGTCATGGAAATATATTTTTAATATGTCAGAATCTTTCACTGATTAAATCCATAGTTAGAGTTTGCAAGTACTAAATGGAAATTCCCCTCCATAAATGAAAAGACAAAAAGCTTATGAATACCAAATGGTCAAGTGGACATGAAAATTCTCTGGCCAAAGTGTTTATCATCTATGACTAACAGGACACCATTGTCCTTCCTAGACACAGATCCAAATGACCCTGGGCAGGTGTCAACTCTGTTCTGTCTGAAATATTCCCCAGGGGTTAAGTGAGGAACTTTAAAGGCTCTCTGGAAAGGTTTGGAGTTCAGGTATGCTACTGTGCTGTGACCTCTCTTTTTTAGGAAAAGAACTGGAAGCATCCACTATCTGATGCCTTCCCTTACAGTCCCCGATCCCCTTGTGTTTGTGTGCTTTTCAAATATTGAAACGTCTCCCCTTTCCCCAACATTGCTATCTTATCAGGTTGAAGAAGGCAGACTAAACTTTCTTTGTTGGTAGTTTTTGCCCTGTTTAAAATCTAGGAATACCCTTTAAAAGCTACAAGGGATTCCTAGAGATATGGAAAGATATAGATCAGAATGTCACTCATGTCCATTTCAGCCCAAGGGAACTCACAATTGGCACCAATAGCTCTAGGTCAGATCATCTATATTTTCAGTCCCTGTCTATAACTTTTCAGAAGATACAGGCTTGGCTCTCTTCTCTCCTCCAGTATTTCAGTCACATCTATCTTTTCCTCCTTTTCAATTTCTTTTTTTATAACTACTCCTTCCCTTGTGAGTTCATTGTTGCTCTTCTTCCTTGTTCCTTCTCTATCTAAAGACATTGGAAATCTCCAAGAAATATGATTGAATTCTGAAAGAGGCTTGAATCCATGGAGAAATGTATTTTATTGGATCTTATTAGGAGGTCATTAAGTCTGTAAAAGCTCACAATAACCCCCTTGTCTAACATTCTATTCCTCTGTTTAGGGGAATTTTCTTTGATGCTTTGGTACAGAAAGTCAGTCAACAAGTATTTAGTATTCCCCTATTATGTGCCAGAAACTGTAGTTGTATCAAGGATACAAAGAAAGGCAAAATAAACAAAAACTCCAGTCCTTGATCTCAAGGAACTTACAGTCTAATGGTTGAGATAATATGAGAACAACTGTATACAGACAAGATAAAAATGGAATAAACCATAGAGAATCTTAGAGGAAGGCACTAAAATTAAAGAAGACTGAGAAAGGTTTCTTCCAGAACTTTAGCTGAGACTTGACAAAAGCCAGAAAATGTATAAATGAAGAAAAGAGAGAGTTCCAGGCATGAGGGATCACCAGTGAAAAAAGCCCAAAGTCAGAAGATGAAGTGTTGTGCAAAGGAACAACAAAGAAGCTGGTATCACTAAGTCACAAAATAGGAGGAAGATGGAAATTAAAACCATAATGACCTACAAAGCTATGAGGAGGAAAGAGAATAGACAACTCCCCCCCCCCCCCCCGGTTCCCCTCACCATTAGGTCTGATAGTCCTATTTTCAGCTATAACTAAGTGCCCTCTTAGGCACTTATTATTGCCAGAGCATCACATGACTCACCTGGCTGAGTAATCTCATCCACCACATAATGTCCAAGCTCTATTTCATGGCTTTTAAAACCCTTCATAACCCCTGGCCAATGTATTTTGTATTATTTCTCAACACAGGCTTTTCACCATAATCAAGATCATTCCCATTCTCATGCCTTTGAACTATAGACAAAATGGAAAGCCTATCATCCCCACTACATATTAAGGCAGACTATTCCCTTCTTCATAGCTTTAATGGTTGGGAACTTTCCTTTCACATTAAAATGAAATCTGCTTCTTCTCAATTTCTACCTGTTTCTCCTGGTTCTATTTTTTGGTTCCAAGACAAATCTTGATTTCACCTCTGACATCTAGTAAGTCATATTTATTGTTTGAACCATAATACTTTCATATTCTATATATTTTTTTTTATTTTAAAAAAATTATTTAGCTTGCTTTATATAATTTTCATTTCTGAATATTTCCCTTCCCCATCCTACTCAGCAAGTCATTTCTTCAAGAATGAAAAAAAAGGAACCAAGTTCTGTAGAACTAACCCACATATCACCCGAGTCTGATCAACTATAAACAATAGCTGCCCTGGGATCCCCATCCTAAATCCCCCCCTTTCCTATCCAGGCTGAAAATCTCCAGATTTTTTTTCTTTTTTTTTTTTTTTTTTTTTTTTTTTTTAACAGATCTTCATTTGGCATGAATGCAAGACTCTTCACCATTTAGTCACCTTCCTATGGATATTTCCTAACTTGTCAATTTCCTTCCTAAATTATGTAGCCCAAAATGAAAAGAGTCTAAACCCCCAAAAAGCAATCTTTTCCAGGCAGAATATGTCAGGATGATGGATCATAATGACTTTCCCCCTTAGACTACATATATTTTGTTTCCCTTTTAGAAACACATACAGTTCTATACCATAGCTATTTGTATATATGTCTCATCCCTTATTAACTTAACAATGTATACACATGAACCAAAAACAGTACACTAATTGTGATCCAACCAAGGCAGGTTATGAAACTATTATCAACTAGCCTGGCTATTTCTCTAATTACAACCAAAAAACACATTCACTTTTTTCCCTGCCTTATTATTCTGCTGATTTGTACTGAGCTTACTACAAATTAAAACTTCTGGATATTTTTCAAATGAACAGTATTGTGTAGCTTTTCCATACAGATCTCATGTAGATGACTTTTTGAAGCCAAGTAGATTATATTTTTTTCAAAACAAAAACTTCTACTAAAATAATATCATAAGGACAGAACAACAAAATTTTCTACTCTTCCCCTATAAGCAGCTACATGATGCAGTGAATACTATGCTAGCCATGGAGTCTAAAAAACTTGAGTTCAAATCTGGTCCTTAGACACTTAGTAGCTATGTAACCCCAAGCAATCCACCTAACCTTTATTTGCCTGTTTCCTTATCTGTAAAAATGGAAATAATAATAGCATCTATCTCCAAGGATTATAGAGAGAATCAAATGAGATAAAGATTGTAAAATGCTTATTACAAAGACTGGCACATAGTAAACCCTATACAAATGTCAGCTATTATTATTATTATTATAAGCTTGAGGCACAATCTCCCACAAATATACACAGTGTATTCTTACCCTTATTTTCCCCTGTTAAATTTTATCATATTATTATCTAACATTTTAGCCTGTTAAAATGTTCTGTATCCTAACTAAATATCAACTGAAAATTTGATAAGTTAATGTCATTTATAAATTTGATAAATGTGACGTCTATGCCTTTGTCTAAGTCACTTGGAAAAAATATTAGATAGCAAATATTCCTTCACAAATTTCCATGTCATCTCTCTGTTCATTCCAACTTTAGTATATTGCTGCTGAAGCAAGGACAAACAGCACATATTCCTAAGGAATTCCATTAGATATCTTTTCTCATATTGACATCAAAACAGTAATGACTAATTTTTGGATCTGGCCATTTAACCAATTCAAAATATACCTACCTAAGTGCATTATTGTGTAGCCCACATCTTTGTATACTTTTTTAAATTAATAGTTTTTATTTACCAGATATATGTGTGGGTAATTTTACAACATTGACAATTGCCAAACCTTTTGTTCTAATTTTTCCCCTCCTTTCCCCCCCCAAGATGGCAGATTGACCAATACATGTTAAATATGTTAAAGTATAAATTAAATACAATATAAGTATACATGTCCAAACAGTTGTTTTGCTGTACAAAAAGAATCGGACTTTGAAATAGTGTACAATTAGCCTGTGAAGGAAATCCAAAATGTAGGTGGACAAAAATAAAGGGATTGGGAATTCTATGTAGTGGTTCATAGTCATCTCCCAGAGTTCTTTTGCTGGGTGTAGCTGGTTCAGTTCATTACTGCTCTATTGGAACTGATTTGGATTATCTCATTGTTGAAAATGGCCATATCCATCAGAATTGATCATCATATACTATTGTTGTTTAAGTATTTAACGATCTCCTGGTCCTACTCATTTCATGTAAGTTCAGCATCAGTTCATGTAAGTCTCTCCAGGCCTTTCTAAAATCATCCTTTTAGTCATTTCTTACAGAACAATAATATTCCATAATATTAATATACCACAATTTATTCAGCCATTCTCCAGTTGAAGGGCACCTACTTAGTTTCCAGTTTCTGGTCACTACAAAGAGGGTTGCCACAAACATTTCCCTTCTTTAAGATCTCTTTGGGATATAAGCCCACTAGTAACACTGCTGGGTCAAAGGGTATGCAGAGTTTGATAACTTTTTGAGCATAGTTCCAAATTGCTCTCCAGAATGGCTGGATGTATTCACAATTCCACCAACAACATATCAGTGTCCCTGTTTTCCCACATCCACTCCAACATTGTACATTATTTTTCCTGTCATTCTAGCCAATCTGACAGGTGTGTAGTGGTATCTCAGAGTTGTTTTAATTTGCATTTCTCTGATTAATAATGACTTGGAGCATTTTTTTCATATGGCTAGAAATAGTTTCAATTTCTTCATCTAAGAATTGTCTGTTCATATCCTTTGACCATTTATTAATTGGAGAATGGCTTGATTTCTTATAAATTAGAGTCAATTCTCTATATATTGTTGGAAATGAGGCCTTTATCCTATGTTCCTCTAATCTCATTCTTTATTCCTAAAGTCATGAACCCATTTTGACCTGATTTTGGTGTATGGGTTAAGTGTGGGTCAATGCCTAGTTTCTGCCAATCTTTGTATACTTTTTACAAGAATAGCATAAGACACATCAAATGCTTTCCTATAATTCTGATAAACTATATATGAAGAATTTTTCTCCTTTACTAGTCCAATAAGGTTATAATGTTGTCAAAAAAAGAAACAAGATTTGGCTCAAATAACTTATTTTTGATGAAGTTGTGTTAGCTTTTTGTGACCATTGCTTCCTTTTCTATATGTTCACTATTTAACCATTTAATAAAATATTGTAGAAGTTTACAAAACATAAAACAAGCTGATTGGATTTAAGATAGTTTGAAGACTTCATTCTCTTCTCATTTTAAAAAATCAAAACATTTGAGCTCTTTCAACCCTATAATATCTTTCATTCTCAATGATTTTTTTCAAAGATGACTAAAGGTGGCTCAGAAATCGTAAGTCTCTTCTTCCAACAAGCTGAGAAGAACAGCTAGATGTTTTCTTATTATGTCCCTATTTATCTTAGGAATCAAATCTTTATTAGTGATTTTTATTCATTCTTTTTTTACTCTCAGAAATTACTTTCCCTGGCAAAGAAAACAAAGCAAAGTAAGAGTGGTAGCCCCATTTTTCTTTCCCTAATGTATTATCATGATTTTATCTACCTTGAGCAGCAGACCAGCCCCTTATTTGATTCTCCTCTTTCCTTGATATAAAAAATAAGGGTTTTTTTGGTATTTTCTGTGAAGAAAACATTGTTTTAGGTATAGGGATGAGGCATAAAAATTGTGAGTTTCCTATACTCACTCTAATCAACGGGATATTATACTTATTTGTATTCATTTATCTTCCCTATTCAATTGCAGATCTATAATTAGTAATTCTTGTATCCTGGACAAGCAAGACATGAAAATGTTCTAAATTGGGGAGAAATTATGGTAGGGTGAAATGGAGAAAGTTATCCATCTAACTTCCTATATTAACTTTGGGTTTTGTTTTGTTTTGCAAAACTTTGCACTAAACTTTACTGTTTTTATATTGTTGAAGGATTTCAACTACTGTCAGCCCCCTCTAAATTCAACATTCTTTAAATTTAGTGTCTTCAAAGGATCTACCCTCTTAGGTAAGCTCTTTGAAGGCTGGAATTGCCTTTCAGCACCTAGGACAGCACTTTATACTCAGTAAATATTTATTTTATCAAAACTGTCCCCCTTCTGTCTGCCTTTCTGTAAAAAAAAAAAAAAAAAAGGAGGGGAGGGGACAAAAAGGATTAGCAAGAGATAAGGAGATAGGTGATGGCTCAGGGAAGTTATCAGAGAGTGGTTATGAAGCTACTACCAGTGCATGGCACTGTGCTGGATGCTATGAATAACATGTATTTATGACTCTCCCCCTGTGGAACTCTGGCATGTACCAAACTTAATGGAAAACTGCAGTCAAAGTTCCAGGATGAGTACCAGATTAGGACCTTTGATGATATTAAACTGTGTGTCTTTTTTTTAATAGCTCATATTATTCTAAGGTTAATTACATCCTGGTGAGCTTATAATCTAAGGGACATTTGGGGAAAACCAACTTATGACCACATGGAGGCTAATGGCTCCTTCAAACAGGATAGAGACTACATTGTGTCAATAAAAAGATAGACTTCTTTTTAACAATGGCATAATTGACCATAACAGCTCCTCTGGAACACTGAAACAGAGTAGTAAAAATTTGTGCCTTTATTAGAAGTCACACACACACAGAGGCACTTTGCCAGTCAGGATTCTTCCATTGTTTTCCAGTTTTTAAATGTCCACAGCTTCCCTAGGTGGCAGTAAATGCTGTAGACCACCAAATTATCATTATTTTTTTTTCAGCCAAGATAGCCTAAGGTTTTATTTTGTAGTGGGGTCATTTAAGGTTATACTATAGTTATTATTTATCCTGGTATAAGGAAAGCTTAGGAGGGCCCTTGAAATCAGTGCCTAGTTCCATCTGGGCATAAAGTGAGTCCCTAGTAAATACTTGCTGACTAAAAATAGCCTTTGAGCCTAAGAAGGGTGGTGGAGAGCTACTATTCTCCATCTCCACTGGAGACAAATCAAGAAAGAAAATGCAACAGGAGGAATTTGAAGAAAACTAAAAATCATCTCTTAGTCTCTATTCTGCTCATCTATCAAATGACACTCTACTTAATTCAAAGTATTGCTAGTTGAGAACTAAAAACAGAACAGTAGATATGAAAGAATTTTGAAGAAAATATAAACCCAAAATATTATTATTATTAAAATGGGACTTAAGGAATACTTTCTTACTTTATAAGCAAGACAATAGAACACAGTAGGAAAATAACTTATGATTCATTCAGAAGAGGGTGATAGCCCTCAAATTTCTGACAAGTAATTTTATAGAACATGTTACAGCTTACAAAAATTACTTTACATTCACAATTGCATTCAATCTTCATAAGACCCCTGTGAGAGAGAATAAATTTTGTTATATTCTCTTTCCTCTTCCCTTTTAGACCATATCTATGCTTCCACTGGTATTGGAAACACCCCATGAGGAAACTTCCTCTTCTTATGTAGGTCCATCCTGTTCTGCAATTTATAGACTTACAGAATTGTCCTGGCTACTTGGAGTTCAAGTGACTTGCCTAGGATCAAATGTCTAGAATAGTAGAGGCAGAACTTGAACTTAGATCTTCCCAATCCAAGGTCTATTCAGTACATCACACTTGCCCATTTTACAAATGAGAAAAATAGAAACTCAGGAAGCTTTGTCTTGCTTATGAGTGACAGTGAGGACTCTACCCCAAATCCTTAAACTCCAAATCCACTCCTTCTGATTCCCTTTTGCAAACAGCCAACCATGATGAAATCATGGCAGGCTTAATTCGAGTGGCAACAAATCTGTCACCAGGGTTTTCTGTGAGCATAAAGAGGTATCCTGGGAGCAGAAGGAAGAATATCTCACTTCATCTATTTTATTTACCCAGTTCCTATTATTCATCCTAGAAAAGTGTAGATAAGTTAAACAATGCACACATAACACTGACCATCTGAAGTCAGTCTCTAGGCAGCTCTTTGGCAGTTCCATCTGCATCTATACAAGAGTAATGTTTTCATGGTGTCATTGGGTAACATCAGTCCTGTTGGGTGCAAACTTCAAAAGCAAGTAATCAAAGTGTTTACCTGATGAATGAAGGGCATGGTGGGGGCTGGAGAGTGGGAAATGGCAATTTCATTTCAAATATATCTACGACTTCTCATTAGGCCATGAAACTTGCAGGTATTAATCATCAAAATAAATGTTCCCTGCCCTTAGGTGCGCTCCAGCATCACACAAGAGAAATGACCAGCCCAGCTCATCCTCTCATCAAATCACTGAAGATGAAATGAATTTTAAAACAATATCCCAGGTGGATTACACATTTAGCTACTTAACAGGGGACTTTGCCGGGACCCTCATTTATTATTTTGAAAAGCAAAGCCAGTTACTGCCAATAATTAAGTACAGCTTTGTCCTGGTTGCTGTTATTTTATAGGCTTTAAAACCCTAGTTTCCGTGGCTAATAGCCAGCCTCCCTATTGTATCTTGAACTTGGCTTTGAAAAAACTTCTGATAGTTTCCCACTGAGCCAAAAATAAAGTTAGTGATCTCCTTTTCAGCAAAGGTCAGGCAATCCATTATTCTGCTATATTATAAAGTAAAATAAAAGACAGAAACACTAGGATTTAATTTTGGCTGTTTTCTCTTTTGCGATTAGGTTAAGTGACCGAGATGCTAAAAGCCTCATATCTTGTAAAATCATGTGCCTCCCTCTGTCTGCTATTTTGGACTGGTTTGGCTGCAAGTTGCATTCTGAAAGGCATTTAATAGGAGTCTAAAGTGTACAGAGACATCTCATGTGTCTTATAAGAGGAGGCACACTTTCATATCGAAAATGGCTTTAAAACGTCTTTTTTCCTCTAGAGATGTTCTAAAGGCAGAATTAGAGTGTTAACCTAAACAATAGATCTGCATTTCAAGCATTAATTTCCAGCTTAAAAGAGGAAAATCCCAATTACTTACAGAACAGGTCAAAATGTTGATTTCTCATAGCCAGAGCCCTAGAAAGGAATGTCTGAAACACAGAGAACTATTTTATTAGTAAAACAGAGAAAGGGGAAAAGGTAATGTTAGTTTAAGGATTACTGTATTCTCTATACTATACCCAGGACTGATCTTATACATATAGTAAAATTACGCAGATATCAGGAAAGTCCTAATATTCTTCCAAAGACCACCCAATTTGTTCAAATTTGAAATCCCACCTCTGTTTTTACATTACCTAGATTTCCCATTCCTACCCTCTCCATATTCCTATATGTCTCTGTCTGCTCCCTTCCAGGTCACTATTTTTTTTTTAAGGGAAGAAGAAGAAGAGAAAATTTTCAGCAAAACTGATTAATACATTAAAACAAATCTGACCTTATATGCAACATCTATGAAGCTTCCCTTCTCCAACCTCTGCAAAGAAGAAGAGAGAGGCATTTTCTCATATTTCTTTTTGAGAGACAAATTTGTTATTTATAATTTTGCATTTTTATTGTTATTTGATTGTTGCTTTTTCGATTTACATTATTGTAGTCATTGCATATATTATTATCTTTGTTTTGCTTACTTCTCTTGCATCAGTATATATGTCTTTCCATTCTTCTTTCATGTTTCTTAAAACAAAGCTTCTTAAATTATAGACTGCGGGGGCAGCTAGGTGGTTCAGTGGATAGAGCACCAGCCCTGAATTCAGGAGGACCTGAGTTCAAATCTGCTTTCAGACACTTAACACTTCCTAGCTGTGTGGCCCTGGGCAAGTCACTTAACCCCAGCCTCAAAAAAAAAAAATTATTGACTGCAACCCCATATGGGATCATGAAACTGAATGTGAGAGTCATGAAATTATGACTTATTATCAGTAAATATTTGATTTGTATACCTATTTTATATACCAATATCCTGGGGTCATGTAAAAATTTCTTGGGCAAAAAGGGGTCATGAGTGGAAAAAGTTTAAGAAGCCCTGTCTTATAGCACAGTAATAGTTTATTACATCCACATATTATCATGTGTTTAGACATTCCTCCAATAGATCTACATCTACATTGTTTCTAATTCTTTGTTAATGCAAAAAAATGATGTTATAAATATTTTTTCAATGATCTCTGTAAGGTATATGCCTGGCAGTGGCATATCTGGGTCAAAGGGTATAGATATTTTGGACACCTTATTTAAATTGTTCCAAATGGCCTTCCAGAATTGTTGCACTAATACACACCTCTTTCAGCAAGATATTAGTGTGCCTGTTTTGTCACACACATATTCCAACACAAACTATTTCAATTTTTCTTCTTTTTCACTTTTCCTTAGACACTTTCTAGCTGTATGACCCTAAGAAAACACTTAATCTGACTCAATTTCCTCATCTGTAAAAACAAAAATATAGCAATATTGTTGGAAAGATAAAATGAGATAATAGTTATAAAACACTTTGTGAACCTTAAAGCAATATATAAATACTATTATTGTAATTGTTTTTAATATTGCTAGATGTGAGATGAGACCTCAGGGTTGTTTTGATTTGTCTTTTTCTTATTTTTGTGTGTGTGTGTCTGATCTGGGACATTTCCTCATATGATTGTTAATAGGTTGTAATTCTTCTTTTGAAAATTGTTTGGTCAAATCCTTTAACCATTTATCTATTGGTGAATGACTATTGTTCATATGTGTTTCTGTTATTTGTCTACATATTGTGAATATCCAAACCTTCTAGGCATGGGAGACAGGCATAGCAGTTGTGTTTAAAGATGTAGAAGAGGAATTGGGATATCAAGCATGGGTAACAGCCAGTAGGCCAACATAACAAGAATGCAGACTTTATAGTGGTGGTGGTCGGTGGGAAGCAGAGTATGTAACAGGAATATATTGGTATGGTAGGAAGGAATCATGTTATATAGGGCCATAGGTGCCAAAGTGAGGAATTTGTAGAGAGCTATTGGAGTTTTTTGAACAAGATAGTAACATAGCTAGACCATTAATGTAAATTTG
This sequence comes from Sminthopsis crassicaudata, assembly GCF_048593235.1. Classification (NCBI taxonomy): domain Eukaryota; kingdom Metazoa; phylum Chordata; class Mammalia; order Dasyuromorphia; family Dasyuridae; genus Sminthopsis; species Sminthopsis crassicaudata. Next base: position 110,282,672 of record NC_133618.1, read on the forward strand.
GTGCTAAAAAATGGAGGATAGGTTGGAAAAACAATAGATTAAATATGAAAATTAAAAGAAGTTATTATAAGAGTCCAGGCAAAAAATTATGTCTATAGCAGATGGAGGTAGGGATGGATTAAGAGATGTTGTGGAAATAGAAATACAAGACTTGGCAAACTTTGAATATGGGAGGTAAGAGAAAGGGAAGAGTCAAGGATGACACCAAGGTTAAGAACCTGGGTGACTGGAAGGATGGTGACAATTTATGGATTGAGTAGAGGGATGAGTTTTGTGGGAAAGTGAATTTATTTTGTTTTGTACATGTTAATTCTGAAATGCTTGTGAGAAAACATACTGGAAACATCCAATAGGTATTTGGTGATATAAGACGGAAATTCAGCAGAGAAACTCAGGCTAGATATATATTTCTTGAAATCATGTAATAATTGAATCTACTGCAGTTGATCAAGTCCCTGAAAGGATGTAAATAAAGGAAAACAAAAAGAACCACATAGTTAGGGGATGAGACATGCAGAATCCAGAAGAGGAGACTGAATTGTAGTTAGAGCTATAGGAAAAGACAAGGAGAGAGCACTGAAACAAAAATTTAAAAAAAGAAAAATAATAGGTATTTAGAAAAGAAAATGATGAACAATGTCAGATGTTGCAAAAAAAATAGTCAAGAACAATGAGGACTGAGAAAGGGGCATTAGGCTCAACAATGAAGATCTCATTGGTGCCTCTGAAGAGAACAATTTCAATTGAATGATAAGGTCAGAAGCTAATAAGGTATATGAAGGAATGAAATGGAAGCAATAAGTGTAGTGGTTTCAAAAATATTTTAAAATATTGACTATGAAGGAGAAGAGACCTTAAGTACATAATCAGGTCAAATGATTTACTTATATATTTTAAGGATGAAGGAACCTTAAATGGATTTACTTGTAGGCAGTAGGACTTTAGCAAAAGATGGACAAGAAGGAGAATAATTTATGGGACAACTTGTCAAAGGAGACAGAAGAAGATAGGATCAAGTATACAAGTAGAGGTGCTGTTCTACCTATCTCCTTTTCTCAAAATACACATTTTTGGACTTGTTGCTCACCAATGTGTTTCATTATTCTCTTCCTGTCTCCCTAGACTTATTGGTTACCTCTGCTGGCTTTGTTAGCTTTGATTCTGATATTCCCTTTATTCTTTTGCATCAGTATTTAAATTACTTTCACCCCCTCTCTTTTCCCTATTGGAGGCAAGAATAGATGGCAAATGCAATGTAAAGATCTGAGAAACTATTTTGTCTTGGTATAGAGAAAAGGGAATAGACACTAAATGATTGTGGGAATCCATTTAAGGGAACTGGGAGGGCAGAGAAGAATTGAGGAGAAAAAGGAGAATGATAAAATGAAGAAAGACTTCTGGAAAGAAAGTCAAATTCAATTTAAAAACATTCATAGTAGGCATGTTACATTGTTTTACTTATTAATATTTTGTTTTTCTTAAATTACAAGTAAAGATAGCTTTTAACATTCATCTTTGTAAGATTTTAAGTGCCACATTTTTTACCCCTCCCACTATTACCTTCCCGCATTCCCAGATTAGCAAGCAATCTGATATAGAGTACACAAGTGCAATCATTTTAAACATATTTCTAAATTCGTCATGCTGTGAAAGAAAAATCAGAACAAAAGAGAAAAACCACAGAAAAGGGGAAAAACCACCACCAACAAAAGCAAAAATTGAATGCTTTAATCCACATTCAATCTCCATAATTTTTTCTCTGGATGCAGGTAGCATTTTCCAACCCAAGTTTACTGGAATTATCTTAGATCACTGGATTGCTGAGAAGCTAAGACTATTATAATTGGTCACCACTCAATCTTGCTATTATTATGTATAGTGTTCTGGGACTGCTCACTTCACTCAGCATCAGTTTATATAAATCTTTTCAGGCTTTTCTGAAATCAGCTTGCTCAACATTTCTTATAGAATAATATTCCATTACATATCATAACTTATTCAGCCTTTCCACAACTGATGGGTATCCAAACAATTTTCAATGTCTTGTCACCATAAAAAGAGCTGCTACAAACATTTTTATATTTATGGATTCTTTCCCCTCTTTTATCACTCTTTGGGATACAGACCTGATGGTGTCACTACTGGATCAAAGGGTATGTCTAGCATGTTCCATTTAAAGCAAGATGCTAGGAGGTAGAGAAATAGATGAAAGCTGACTTATTGTGCTTCTCAAAGCTCTCATATTCTAATAGGAAGGATATTATGTATACACAAATACACATACAAAATAGAATGTGAGAACAAAGGAAAGATGCAACTAAAGTGATCCAAATTCTAAAATCATAAGCTCTAATTAAAACAAATTCAATGTTTATTAAATGTCTGCTTTATAGAAGAAAATGTTCTGAAGTGTGGAGATAAAATACAACCACCTCTGTCCATAAGAGATATATTCATTCTACTGGTGATCAAGGGAAGCAAAATATGATAAACACTAATGTGGAGTACGACAAGATGGAAGACGGGAAGGAAAATCTAGACAAAATTTCAGAAAACTTGCCTAGGAGAATACTTTTTTTCAGCTGGAAGGAATTAAAGAACACTTTGCAGAAGGGGCACCTAAGCTGAGTCTTGAAGAACAAGGATTCTGAGAGAGGGAGAGACATTTGTTGTAAATACAGAATCAGTAATATATGGGTGCCTTTGGATCTGGCAGCACTTTCTTCCTTATGTTGTTGATTCTCTCATAATCCTTTCCTTTATCACCTTCAGGTTTCTATAGTGTAAAAAAAAAAAAAAACCCTTCTTGTTGAGGTTCCTTGGACACTGGCAGATGAATAGCTTCAAGAAATTATTTTTGAGGTAGAAAGCTGAACCTTGCCTCAGGCTTACTATAAGTGAAGGCAAAATCCTTCATATTGGTACTGATTTTCTCTGGTTTCATAGCTTGCCTCATTAGGCTGAAGGGGGTGGTGGGGAAGGCTCTAAACTTTGAAACAGAATCTTTAGGGGAGTTACCTGCACTGTGGGATTGTCTCTGCTGTAACTTCAGTCCATAGACCCTAGATTTCAGTTTGGAAGGAACCTCTGAGGCCGTCCAGTCCAATTTCCTTCTTTTATAAGATGAGGCAAGCAAGGCCCAATGAAATTGTTATTTACCCAAGATCATAAGTATTTAGTGATTGAAATGAATTCCCTCAAAACAACAGTAACAACAATACCCAACACTTTGCTGTGAGATTTGTGGAATAAATAAGATTTTTAAAAATATATAGTCATAAAAATAGGAGTAAAGACATTCTAAAGATAATTAAAGCAAAAGTTAGAGATAAACAGAAGCAAGTCCAATCCATTAGTACAGTAGCTGGAGGGGGAAAAGGATACCCTTGTTGTCTGGTGTTTTCATAATTAGTACCAGTTGCAGAAGTGTCTGTGACTCCTCATGGAGAAAAAGCAACAATCCCTCTAAATTTTGGTGCTTGGGGTGGAGAGATAAATACTTACCCTGCACTAGTTCTGACTCTGGCAATATGAAATAAGGCTCAAAAATTAAATTTCAGATGAAAGGCAGAAGTGCTTAAATGTCAGGCAGAGACATTTATATTTTATCATAGAACAAAAGGAAACCATTGAAAGCCTTTAAGAGAATTAGTTATATGGTCACTATGTTCCTATATGCTTCTACTGTGTGCTAAGAAAATTCAAGAAAAGAGAGAACAGTTTCATCTGGAAATATTAGGGAAGACTTCATAGAAGGTAAGAATTGGAATGGATCTTCTGGCCTAAACCATACACCCAAGGAATTCCTAACAAGAACTTGTCCAGCGTTTGCTTGAAAACTTTCAAGGGATCTCTAGCTTGTAGAGGAAGCAAGAGAGGATTTGATGGAAAGGAAAGATTTCAGTAAAGGGAGATGGGGAGACAGCACCTTCTTATAATAGGGAACACATAAGAAGTCAGCAGAGTGGAGCATAAAATTAGGGTAATGTCTAGCTTAGCAGGAGGATGAAAGGGGATAACATAAAATAAAGGTGGAAGGCCAAGGAGTTTGTGTTTTATACTAATGGTACTTTACATAGAGTATTTTATTTGATCTTCACATCACTATAACAGACACATATATTTGTATGTGTGTATCTTATACATATGTATGCATGTATATATAATCTATGTATATGTATCTCTTTGTATATAATATATATATTTATTTGTCCTAACAAATGTTATTCCATTGGCACAGGGAGCTCTGAGTAAAAAAAGTGAGAAAATTCCCCTCAATAAGACAGACAGCAATTGTTTCGCTCTTTATAGTCTTAGAAACTTGCCCGGGACACTAAAAATTATGAGACAAAGCTCATATGCATTAGGTGTATATCAAAGGCTAGACTTGTACCCAATCTTCTTGGCCCTAAAGCCAGACTTTCTACCCTCCTGCTTTTCATCTATACTTGGTTACCTTTATTTTAGATGAGAAAATTGAGGTCTAGAAAGTTTAAATGACTGGTCTTATGTCTTGTGCTGTTTAGTGACAGAACCAGTTCTTTGCTACCCCAGAAACATCCAGGAAAATGGAGCAATGGAGACAATGACTAAGGTGGACCTTGCCCATGGATCAACCCATGGATCATTAATCACTTAACATGGGGACAGGCTAAAATGACAGGTATCTCATGTCAGTAGAGCAGAACATGGGCTTTTTAGATGGATAGTATACTAGCAATACTGAGAAGCCCATATACTGACAATGCTAAATGCCTTGGCAAAGCACAAAGAAAACTTGGATGCTGGAACCCTATCAGTGGAAAAAATATAATAGCTAATCCTCAGGGTTCTTTCTTTCTGTTCTAACTTTAACTAAGGGAAAAAGTTTAGCCCTATTAAAACTATTATCTGTTCCTAAATTGCATCGTATATAAAATGTAAATGTGATCACACCACACTTAAATTATTATAACAATGCACCATTCTGTTTTCCTCCCCTTGACATTTATAAAATTCATTTGGAAGAGTGGGATCTACCTTACAGAGATTAGTGATAAATCATGTATTTTTAATGAATATCAATAGGAGAAACCCCATGACATAGCCCACCATCTAATTTGATTAAACTGTGCTTAAGGCAACACTACCTCTCTGGCTAGGGAATAGTACTGTAATGACTTTGTGAGTATTATTGCAGGCTGTTTTAATGATTTAATGAACTGCCTCTATATTTAGTTCAATAGCCTTAAAATGATTAGTGTTTAAGAAAAATTAGCTCACTTTGATTTGATTCTATTTGATGGTAAGTTTAAATAACCTAACCCTTCAAAACACAGTGGAAAAAAAATCTTAGAATCACAGCCAGCTAACTGCTAGAAAACATTATGACCATCATTAATAACAGTTCATTTATGTTTAGCTACAGAATCCGGCCTGACGTGCTCATCCAAGGAGATGGGGCTGAGGGAAACTGCACAAAGTCCCTCTAGTGTTTTCTTGTGAAAAGGGGGGAGGCAGCAAGGATTTCTTCCTGCTTCATATGTTGGGACGAGGACTTTAGACCCATGGGATCCAACATGTGGGTCACAAGTCCAAAAGTGGCTTTCATTCCAAGCTGAGGAGGATCCAAAAGTTCCCAAAGGGGAAAGAGGAAAAAATTGGAGTGAGGTTTGTGTAGGGCCCTCCTGCTGTGCCCTGGGCAGCCTGAAGGATTAGAAATGGCTGGTGTAATAGCAGGACATTAAAAACTACGTAGGGCAAGTTACAAGGAAGTTTTCTGCCAAAAGGTCCAGTGTGGGGACTTAAACAAAAAAGGTAAGGCATCTGGAAATGTCCTCTGCCACAAACCCCGCTCCAAGATTTGAGGCATAAATATCATGGGAGAGGATTTAATATGCAAACAGTTGAGAGAGTGCCTGTTTGTAATGTTCCATTTGGTAACCAGTGTGCCTCCCATCCCAATCACAGAAAATAAATGTAATTTTATGAGAAGCTGGTACCTGAAAGAAAACAAGCCAACTTCATCATTAAAAAGCATTTCTTTCTTCCAAGTATGTGGATGTCTTCATGCAGAGGAATTAATTCTAATGGAAATTATTCACAAGTTGAGAAGTTGGTTTAACCCTGAACTTTTAACATCCGTCATAATACTGGCATGTTAAGTGTATTTTGAGGATAGGAATGGGAAGGGAGAAAGAGAATCATAGAAGAGACAGCATGGAAGTGTCTTAAGGAGGAAAAAACCCTACTCCACTCTCTCACCACAATCCACTATTAGCCCAATCCTGTTCCTGTGGGTTTCTGGCAAGGCAAGATATAGAGTTATAATGAGGTAGGGGAAAGAGAAAATTAAAATTTAAAGAAGATCTAGATTCAAATCTCAGCTCTGCCAATTCTTAGCTGAGTGTCTAAGGAATAGATGATGCAGCAAATATAGTGTTAGACCTGGCACAGAGAATACCTGCATTCAAATCCATCCCCAGATGCCTGAGTAAGTCACTTTCCCACCACCACACTTCATCTCAGTTTCCTTCTCTGTAGAATGGAGATAATATATCTATCTTCTAGGGTTATTGAGAGGATTAAATGACAGGCTAATTGTAAAGCATTTTGCTGACCTTAAATCACTAAACTAATGAGAACTATTATTGTTATTTATTATTATCATTATTATACCTTGCCACTTTGGGCAAATCATAACCACTCTGTACCTCACTTTTCTAATTTGTAAAATGAGAGAGTTAGACTTTTCCAGGTTCAATTTAATGATCCTATAGTTAATGTTGGTATTTTGCCCAAGGAAGAGAGTGTGTGATACAATTAAATAGAACCATTTTTATTTTTATATTTTTTGTTTTGTATTTTTAATAAAGTTTGTAATCCAATGGATACACAAAACAAAACTGTGCTGAGAAAAAACAGTTCCATAAATTAATAAGTGTTAGAGGAGGAGGTAGGGAATTAAAAAGTCTCTAAATAGAACCATTTTTAAAAGGAGAGAGGAGGGAATAAGTTTTTATTAAGCACCTACTATACGCTAGCCACTGTGCTAAGTGCTATACACATTTATCTGAATTACCTCAGCTTTCAATTGAATAAATCCTACGTTTACAACATAACATAACTTAGACACATTTTATAAGATCCCTATAGATTGAAAAGATCAAGTCCACTCTCCCTTTCTCTCTTTCAGAATCGCCATGGACTTAATTTCTTCCCTGCTGCCATTCCACCCCTAGATAGTGACCCAACCCTTGGAGTGCCATTCACATGTGCAGAGCCGGTCTTGTCCAAAGTTATAAGCACTCTTCTGTGGCACTCCCCTCCTCCCAGGGCATGCTTATTCCCTCATGCTGTCAGGAGTTTGGAACACCGTGGGGCTGAGTGGCTACAATTCCACAAGGCTATTTAGGCGCCATAGAGCTGATATGGGTCCACCTGGAGACTGAGACTGTATTTGGGAGTACAGCGGTGACCTGGCTGCTAGCGCCCCCAATTTACAGCATATATCAGCAGGGTGCAAGCTGTGATGAAAAGACTGTAAAATCAGATTTGGTCTCACACGGTGCATCTGAACCACTGATTCTAGAGTTCCTCTTGATTTCTGATTTGGGAAGAAATTACCCCAAGGGGAGAGGGCAAAAGGAAAGGGGGGAGGGGAGACAAAGTATCATTACACAAGTCACATTCCCCAAGGCTGTCCTCTGAACCATTCAGAAGGCCTCACTCCTCAGCACCCCCAAAATAGACTTATTTCCCTAGAGCCTTCCTGAAGGCTAGCATCTGATAAACTAATTCCTGCCGGGATATTAATAACTGATAATGGCTTGATATCTGCCTCCTCACAGGTAACATTTGCATTTTAACCAGCTGAAGAGGCTAGGCCATTTCTGTGAAATTGTTCACTGATGGGAATAGAAACCATATTAATAGATCAAATTCTGAGCCCCTTGGAGGGAGGTTCAGATACCTGCATTATATCTACATGCCCTTTGGGGTGTATATTTATATAAAGGCTTTGGTCAGGTAAATATGCAAAGAGGATTCTATGTTGGAATCATGAAGTGGACTTGTATTTATCTATTTCACTTCACCCCACCCAACTCTAGAAGGGAAAAAAAAACAAAAAAAAAAACGGAAACCTCTTCATGATTTGCATATGCACGATCCAATTTGCATTCACAATTATATGACCTAGATTTACATCTTCTGACTCTGATTTTGAGCACCACGTTCCTGAAACAGCTGCTGTAGAGCTGAAGATTCTGACCTTATTTGTTATTTACATCTATCCACCCCCAAGAGCTTCCCATGACCTCCGAAAGGCTTATTTTACTGGAAGATGTCAGGCCTGAAAAGCCAGAGCTTTGCTTGGAAGACAAGTATTGAAATTTAGGGAGCCTTCTGGGAGGGCGCAACAGACTATGACTTACCATTGTATTATTCCATAATTTCCCCATTTTAAAATTCGATTCATTTTCATCCAGAGAAATCTGCCCTGGAAACTGGGGTGAAGAGAAAGCTCACTAATTCTGGACCCCAAAGGGAAAATTTCCCCAAGTTTCTTGTGTGTGCAAAGCACTGGAAATTGAGTATGTGTCAACACAGATTTAATTAACTCATGACCACGACCTATTGGAAGTGATCCCAGAAAGTTAGGACAAAGGAGAAGGTGTTAATTTCTCAGCAAGAGAGAAACTGTCATTTAACTGTATTGAATTATGTCACCCAGCCTGTGACAGACAGCAGGAGTGAATTTTCAGATGATCCATTTCAGGTGGGCTGAAGATGGAGAGTGAAACCTCAAAAAGTCAGTTCCAGCAAGTAAGGCAGAGAATAAAAGCAGAGAGACAGAAAGTTAGCATCCTAAACCTCAACCACTCAGTATTCTCAGGATTGAGTTACTTTCTTAAGGAAGAATCAACTAGACCTAATATGAATCAAAGTTTCATCAGTAGCATTTTGCTCTCCTAATTTGACCAAATCAGACCCTTTCCCCCGGTTTCCAGGTGTAGACAAAGGCTAATTCTCCTTCCAAGGGGTCTAAATTCTCTCAGAAATGTGCAAATAAGGCAGGATTTCCTAGAGCCAAATCTGAATGAGTAGTTCTGAGGAAAACACAAATGGTCATACAACTGGAAAATAAGCGCAATAGCCCAATAATAAAAAAACAAGGAGCTTCCTGGTTCACGTGATTCTAAAAATCTCCCAACTATAGCACTTAGCATTGTCAACATTAACCTGCCTTCCACTGTAGCACAGACAAAGGACTGAAGCTTATTACCAGTGCCAGGATCTGCCAGCCTCTGAATTTTTTTTTAAAGAGTCATCATTTGATGTCAATCTATCCCAATTATGATTTACAAATTATTTTCTTCCTCTGTTATTATACTTAGCTTAACCCTACTCCTTGGCTTTTGCTAAACTTTGTTATTAGAGTATCAACAAGCAATATTTAGGTAGGCATTTTACACAATGATCCCAAAATATCATATGGATGGCTCATACTACCAAATAGACCATGGGTGGGTTGTAGGACATTGATATATGTCAGTCAATAAGTCTTCATTAAGAACTTGCTCTGTGCTGGGTACTTTGATGATCAATATTCATGGGCATTCATACATTTACCTATCCCCTTGGAGAGAATTCAATAGACTATAAGCTATTTTAGTTTAGAGATTGTTTCATTTTTTGTTTGTATCCTCAAAGCCTAACATTTAGCAAATATAGACTAGATAAGCTAAGTGGCTTGAGAGATAGAAAGAAATAGAAAACTGAGGAGAGATAGAACTCAACAGTTGGGATGGTTGATTGGCTGTCTAGAGACTTCATTTGCTCCCTTTGTTAGAAATATGTATGGGGAGATCCTCCTTCCATCTATAAATCTGAAAAAGTATATACATCCCTGGGAAGCAGACCCTACTGATAAATGGGTTGCTTGATTCACACCCAGGACAATTCTCTTAATCTTGTACTAGAGAGAGAAAACCTATCTTAATTTATGAGATCAAATATGAGTCCTTTGCAGTGTGTGTGTGTGTGTGTGTGTGTGTGTGTGTGTGTGTGTATGTGCCTTGTGAAGTTATCTAAAATCTGTGCTAGTTGCATGGGAACTGAGGCCTGTTTTTCTTTTGCTGTGATAACTAAGATACAAGGCAAATTTTGATGTTCTCACAGGACACTCTAGTGGAGGGATAAGCCAAAAAGTATGATTATCGAGAAGTACCCAAAATGAAATCCAATACATATAAATGAAAAACTTTTGTTCTAGGTCATGCACATTTAATTTAAATCAATGTTAAGCATCAAGGATTAATTCTCTGGAGCCTCCACCATCCATTTTTTACTTGGAAGATAAAACAACAAAAGATTAATTTAAAATTATGACAGCACCTCTCATTTTACTCTACTATTTTGTCATGCTTATTCCTTTATTCTCTATCAACATTCATTTGAGGTCCTCAAGCCTTCTTTTTCTCCTTTTTTCCATTTGACTTAATCCCATTCAATGAACACCTGTTCTAAGACACTGGGCTAGGCACTGGAGAATTCAAAGAGCCAGCTGTCTTCCTAAACCTCCACTGCATCTGCATTAAAGATCTGAATGTCTCTCACATTCAGAATCTCTTTGTCCTTTAGAATGTTCAGCATTAGAGCTAATCACCACTCCCAAATCTTATACTTACATCTATTCACATTATAAGGAAGAGGTGATCATCACTATTACAGATGAGGAAATTGAAGCCCAAAGTTGCACAACTAGTTAGTATGAAAGACAGCATTCAAATTAAGTCCTCTTTTTGCCTGATCCAGTACTCTATTACATCACAGACAGACACTGTGAGGTTGACATAGCTCACTCAAGTCTACAATGATGGATTCATCTGTTTTAAGACATAGAGATCTTATGCAAATGGAAATATCATAGAACTGGTCGCCTTGAAATAATATAATCTGTATAATGAAAAAAAAATGGATAAGCTAGTCAGTTACTTGTTTGCCTGTTCCCATTTCTGAAATGGTATCATTTTACTAAATTCCAGAAACTCTTAGTGTAAATGAGACTTTTTAGCCAGTTCCTCCATCAATGTTCCATTTGGATTTTCTAGCATTTGAGAATCTACTAAACCAGTGTGGTAGCCTGACCCCTAGTGGTCATAACTATGACAGTCAGCCTATGCTAATAAATTCCCAAACTGGACATTCTCTTCTGGAGCAGAAAATCACCCAAAACTCCAGTTTTAAGACTTTATTGACACAGTTGTGTCAGGTTTCAGCTAAAATAGGAAAGAAATGATGAAGGCCGCATATGAGTTGTGACTCTAAGTAACAAGATTAATATTTAACAAGCAAGAACTCATCAAAATTCAGGTTGTCCCCTTCAAAGAAGGCACCCTGGGAAGCTCTATATTTATCCAGAGATAATATTGCCTACATTTCCTGGAGCTCTTCTATAGGAATTATCTTAGAATCAGAAGCATATTATTTTGTATTTCCTCCATAATGGCAAAAGTGGATTTGATATATAAAAATTAGCAAAAGGCCCCTTAATTTAGCAAAAATGAAAAAAAAAGTGACAAATGTTGGAGGGTGACTAGAAAATAAATTCACATTAATTCACTGTTGGTGGGGCTATGAATTGCTCAGGCTATCCTAGACAACAATTTAAAATTATGCTCCCAAAATTACCAAAATAGGCATAACCTCTAAGCCAGCAATACCACTATTAGCCTTATAAGTCACAAAGAGATCAGAGGAAGAGGAAGATGATCTATATTAAAAATTATTCATAGCAGCTCTTTTTTTCATGGCAAACTAAACTAAAAGGAATGGCCATCAATTCAGGAATAACAAAACAAATTATGGAATAAAAATATAATGTAATTCTATTGCATCCCAAGAAATAATAAAAGGAAGAGTTTCCAAGAAACCTGTGAAGATTTGTATGAACTGATAAAAAGTGAATAAAGGAGAACAATTTATACAAAAGCAACAGCAGCATAAAGACAAATAGCTTTTGAAGACCTAACATCTCTGATCAATTCAGTGACCACAAATGATTCCATAGGACTGATGAGGAAATAAAACCAAAGTTGCAGAAGAAGATACACATTTTGCAGGTATGCCCAATGTGAGTATTTGTTTTACTTGACAGTGCATATTTGCTACAACAAATTTTTGTTTTCATTTTGTGGGGGTAGGAAAATGGGAAGGACATAAAGTAAGTGCTTGTTAATTTAAAAATATAAAATAAAAGTTTAAAAATAAGTACAAAAGACCTTTGATGCCAACTAAATGTGATGATGAGCAATATAAGAATGTGGGCAACACAAACAGCAAGATAGTGTTGCAACAGCTGTTCCTCCTTCTTTTCCCATATAAATAGCTGAAAAAAGTAAAATACAACAGTTTAAGTCAACAAAGACTGTTTTGCCATGCATTAGACACTGGACTTTCCACTCAGAGATGAACATGATGGTGGGTATGGAGAAACAGGACAAAGTAAAGAAGAAAAAGAATTTATAGCTCTATAGCAACTGAGAAAGAAGAGAACTTTTCACTTATGCCTTCATCTTTTTATGACAATGTACGATTTCATCTATATATGGAGTTCCTCTGTGAAAAACTTCTATGATGGTGATGGACACCTCTCCAACTTATAGTCTGAGAGAATTTCCTGGGGACAATGAAAGCCTACAGTCACGGTCAGAATGTGACATAGTTGGGCAGTATTTGTACTTCCAACTCCAAAGCTAGTTCTCTAACAACATGCCATCATACTTTTGTGTGCTCAGTTTACACAAGAGATATGACATCAAAAGATTGACATATTGCTTAAATACAGGGACTTAAGCTTTTTCTCTTTGTGCCATCAGCACCAAGGTCAGTGCCTATCACTCTTCGTTTGCTGAATTTAATTGGAAGATTCCAAAGGTTCTGCATGATATGAGACAAAAAAACAAAAACAAAAACAAAACAAAACAAAATAAAAACAAAAACAAAACAAAACAAAAACAAAAAAACAAACAAACAAACAAAAAAACAAACAAGAACATCTTTAAAGTACATCCAGGCCCTTCTTGTTATAAGAGTGTTGGCATATGTTTCTCCCCAATCCAATCTGTTGTCCATTTTAGTGCCCTCTCTTACCAAACTACCTTATGTTCATTTTGTACGAGTAAGGGTGTTTGATCAATTAACCACATCACTCAAAGTAAATGATCAAATGCTAAAATCTATTATTTTATAAAATGAAAGCAAATCTTAATTTTTTTTATATGAGACCTGGATACCACTTTGAATCAGACAGGGCAGATAGGAAGACTGGGCAGTTCTGATTAGAAGACGAACTTAACACTCTGTGAAAGATGTATAAAACCTGGGAGCTAGTTCAAAATTCAAGTGATTGCACCTCGAAGGTAAATATCTGAAATAGAATGATATGGGAACGTGGAGGAGGAAACAAAGATCTCATCCATTTGGAAGAAACTTCCTATTTGCACCTAACTGAATTGTCACCCATTGATTCAAGAAGGTGTAAAGCCTTTTCAAATAATAATAGCTTCTGATGAACTCCTCCCCTCAATCTGTATATATGTATTTTCTGTACATATAAAGATATGCATTCACACATATATAAGTATATATATATATATATGTACATATATATATATATACATGTTATCCATTCCATTTAAATTTTCATTTTCTTGAAGGTAAAGATTATTTCATTTTTGTCTTTATTCCCAGGAATTAGTACAATGCCTGCAAAATAGTTGGTGTTTAGCAAATGCTTGATTGAATCATTAAAACAAACAGAGAAGCAAGCAAAACTAAAGTTTAATCATAAAGCAAGGGGACTGATCTTTTCCAGAATTACTGGGATAAGTGCATGGTGATTGCTCTGAGGGATGTATTCTTATTGGTATATTTGATTTCAAAATCTGCCTCATCACATTAGAGTTATACCTGAACTATGTACTACTCCTTTAGAAGAGGGTTTTTCATCACTCAGCAATGAACTAGGGAAGGAGAAAGAGATAAACATTGCTATAGTTATCTCCTCAGTGGCAGGACTGTGCTAAGTGCTTTGGGAGCATTATCTCATATGATCCTCACAATAACCCTTTAAGGTGGGTTCTATTATTATCCCCTTCTTAAAGTTGAAGAAACTTTTAGAGGTTAAGTGATTGCTCTCAGCACCTAAGCTCCTCCACTTTGGTAGTGGTGGATGTTATATAAGGCTTTACTTCCCAGTGGTAAGAATTACATTTGTCTGAAGCATGGATTCTAAATACATCTGTGATGGCAGCCTATCCAACTATGCTCACAGGGAGCTAACTTTAGTAACAGAGTTGGCATCTGTTTGGCAGAGCCTGACAGAGCATGTGTTTTTTAGTGAAGCCTTCCTGATAACTGCCTCTCTTTTCATATGAGGATATTTAATGTATTCTGAGACCTAATCATCTCCCCCCCTCCTTTCAAACATTTTAAGCTATTTTCAATCCCATCCATATAAGCCTTGAGTCTGTACTTCTAAGCAGTTAGGTGGCACGGCAGATCAAGTGCTGGAGCAGGAGTCAGTAAGATGGAAGAGTTCAAATCCAACCTCAGATACTTAGCTGCATGACTTTGGGCAAGTAATTTAACCTTTTTCCATCTCAATTTCCTCCTCCCTAAAGAGGAGATAATATTAACCCTACCTCACAGGGTTACAGTGAGAACAAATTAAGATCTGTATAAAGAGCTTTGTAAAACCTTAAAGCACTAAATAAATGTTAGCTATTCTTTTAAAAAAGATAAAATAGATTTTTTTTCTAGCCTTGATCAGATTTGGCCAAAATTTTTTTAAACAAATAAAACCATCCCCCTATGGACTTTCTTGACATCTTTACTGGATCTCTAAACTCTCACATAAACCAAGTACAATTACCTTCATGTAACCAAAATATTGTTTTATTTTGCTGTGAGCTTCAGGATCAACAAAACCATGGCAATAATGTCTCTAGGAGACAAGGATAGTCCCGTGATTGCAGAGGAATGGCTTGACCTTTTACACATACATCTTGGCTATGCATGTGCCTTTCTTGCGTTTCCTAAATGTGTCTAATCTTCCCCTTGATGGCATGTGTATTTTTGTGAGAATATTCTCTAGGTTTATGGGGCAAATATTTTCTTGCTGCCTTCTTGTTCTATTTCATTTAATACCTTTGCTTTGAACTAATTGTGTGCTTTGATTACTAAACACTTTGGTTGGGGCTTGGATAGCATGCTGGGTCTGAGTCAGGAAGATTCATCTGAGTGGCTACAGACACTAGTTGTATAACCCTAAGCTAGTCACTTAATCCTGTTTGCCTCATCTATAAAATGAGCTGGAGAAGGAAATAGAAAACCACTTCAGTATCTTTGTCAAGAAAACCCTAAATGGGGTCATCAAGAGTCAGAAGTGATTGAAAAACAACTGAACAAACTTATAGGGACTGCTAGGTGGCAAAGTAGAAAGAGTACAGGCCCTACAGTAAGGAGCACTTGAGTGCAAATCTAGTCTTAGACATTTATTAAATGTGTAACCCTTTACAAGTCATTTAACCCTATTTGCCTCAATTCTTCATCAGTAAAATGGACTAAAAAAAGAAGTGGCAAACCACTCCGGTATGTTTTCCATGAAAAGCCCAAATGAGGTCACAAAGAGTCAGTCAAAATGACTAAACAACATTTAGTCAGATTCATAGACTAAAAACAACATGGTTTTTGAATGGGTAAATGTGGACCTAGAGAGTATTTAGAACCTGGAGTACTTTTCCTGGGAGAGGCAAAGAATCTAGATATGAAGAGTCTGCTACAAATATAAATAAAAAAACAATAGCAAAAGACAACTGAGCTCCCTGGATTCAGTGCTATACTCTGGGCCTAAAAATAGATGAGGAGCAATAGACATTTCTGTTGTTACCATATAGATGCGGGATATTGAATTAATTATTGGACATATTGTTTGATACTGGTTTTCTTAATTATTTTTCTTTATGATTAAGGCAGTTCAGTTGGGGGAGAAAGTGGGAAATTGTCATGATTTTTAAAAAACCATCAATTCATTAAAATTTTTAAAAATCAAAATAAAATTCTAGATGTGTTTTCCCTTCTGCCTAAAGAATGAAAAGAATAGTGCCTGGGACAGAGAAGATGCTTTTAAAAGATTTATTGATTGAGGGATTGGAGCACAAATATGCCATCAGTAGGTAAATAACCTAGAACACTAACTAAAACTCAGAATTCTAAGCTTGGGAATCCAAGGATATCTCTGATGGTGTCTGATGCCAGCATCCCATCTCTATCTTTCAACTTATCCACAGAAAGAAAGTCATAGGAATGAAGGGGGTTGAGAGGTGGGGGTGGAGGAGAGAGAGAAAACTTTATTCTTTCAATGTTGACCTATTTTGTTCAGGTCTAACAACTCAAAAGCTGCAGATTCATTGAAACGTGGATTGTAAAACTGTAACACTCCTCAATTACTTCTTGTTGGCCAGACAAGCAAACCTATTATTTGACAATGCATCATGGTCCAAGATAGTCAACTTTATCATACAGAGGTCATGAGAAAATGGCCACAGGTAGAGCTTGCTAACCTTCACTAGATAATTTTTCACAGTTATCATCCGAGCCCTGTAAAAGCACAAAAGATATGTTATCTTCGTGCTCAGTTTATTCTAACGTGTGGGTGAGACTCCCTCTAAAACCACTTACTAGGTAACTGTTGCACGTTCTCCTGCACAGAAAGTCAAATCAGTAAAACATCGTTTTGACAGTGTCTTTTTAAGTGTCAGGAATAAAGGGACAGGCTCTTAAAGGAGAGGCAGCACACCATTTATCATCCCACCCCACTTTCCCACACATGCACACACACACACACACACACACACACACACACACACACACACACACACACACACAGAGTCTGTCACACACCCACATGCCAAGAAAAAACTCAGAAGGATCCATCGCTTACAGACTCATTTCTTTACACCTGAGTATTTTATTGCAGAATTGTTCTTAAACAAAACCACCAGTAACACTACCTCAAGATAGCATATATGCTTCAGAATTTTAAGGATTAGATAATTGTCTGTCCCTCCCATTCCCATACTCCCAAGGGAAAAAAAAAGATAAAAGTATTAAGAAGAAGCCAGGACCAGGTATGATGGCATCTGTAATCCCAGCCCCCAGGGAGACTGAGGCTGGTGGATTTCATGAGCTTGGGAATTCTGAGCTGCAGTAAGGTTAAGCCATTTGGGTCCAATAAGACTGGAGCCATTATAGCAATCTCTCAGTGGGGCAACAGCAGGCTGCCTAAGGAGGGCTAAACTATTCCAAGTTAGAAATGGAGCAGGTCAAAGATCCCTAGCTAATCAGTACTGGAATTAAGTTATAAGTGGGTGATATACTTCCACCCTAGGCAAGACAGAGAAGAAGAAAGAAGGAAGGAAGGGAGGGAAAGATGGAGGGAGGGAGGGATGAAGGAAAGAAGGAAGCAAAAAAAAAAAGGAGGGAAGGATAGAGGAAGGAAAGAAAGAAGGAAGGGAAAAAGGAAGAAAGAAAGGGTAGAAAGGGAGGGAGCAGAAAGAAAGGGAGGGAGGGAAGGGAAATAGGGAGGGAAGGAAGGAAGAAAGAGAGAAAGGGAGGGAGGGAAGGAAAGGAAAGGAGAGGGAGGGAAGGAAAGGAAAGGAGAGGGAGGGAAGGAAAGGAAAGGAGAGGGAGGGAAGGAAAGGAGAGGAGAGGGAGGAAAGAAAAAAATGGAGGGAAGATGAAAAGGAAGGGAGAGAGGGAAGGAAGAAAGGAAGGAAGAAAGAAAGGAAGAAAGGGAAAAAGGAAGGAAAAAATAAAAGAAAGAGGGAAGAAGAAAAGGGAGGGAGGGATGAAGAAAAGGAAGGAAAAGGAAAGGAGAAAAGAGGAAAAGAAAGGAATGGAAGGGAAGGAAAGGGAAAAGAGGGAAAGGGAAGGGAAGGGAGGGGAAAGGAAAGGAAAAGAAGGGAGGGGAAGAGGGAAAGAGGGAAAGAGAGAAGGAGGGAGGAAGGAAGGAAAAGAATTTCCAAGATTAGGAATTCCAATGCAGACTGGTAACTGATAATATTAGTTGCTTAAAGCTCCAGGAGTTTAAGTTAAGTCCTAGATCACATAGCCAGGAAACGTGAGGGGCAAATCTTAAATCCCCAAGCTTCCTGATTCTGAAGCCAACATTCTCTACACTATTACTTATCACTCTTAGCTAAGGCTATTAGCTCTCAGCTATTAAGCTTAAAATTGAACTTAGCTTTTCATCTTTCAATGCAAAATACTCAAGTATTTGATACAGAGTTTAAGTGTATAAAACCTAATTTGAACCCTGGTTATATTAAGAAACTACCTCTTAATGAACTGGCCAGGCATCAAGTGCTGAACTTATAACTTAATAGTTGTAGGATGCTGGGCAAGATATTTCTGCTTTCTGTGACTCAGTTTCTTCATCTGTAAAATGAATCTAATTGGATGATCTCTAAGTTTGCTCAAAAGACCAACATCCTATCATTCTGTGCCACTCTTCCCCATTCCCCATAGGATGCACAGTAGTGTACTGAGGTCTCTAATTCAATAAATAACTATTAAATTCCTCTTATTTTCAAGGAACTATACTAGGGCACTACAGATGATATAGAAGTTACTTCTTTTTAATAGCTCTTAACCCTCTAGGAACAAGATCAAATGTTTCCAAACTATGGCTTAAGGTCTAATTCTAAGCTACTCTTTTTGTACTACCCACAAGTAAAAATTCTTAAATTTGCTGGCCTCTGAGGCTAGATAGTCAAATCTAGAAGAGGAGATTTTATTCATCTGGAATCCAAATCCAAAACCCATTAATATGAGACCCTCACCTCATTGGTGGAGATCAATAACCTGCAACTGCATGTGCACTTCATAGAGAGAAAGAATAGAACTTTTGAGAGCAAGAGAAAGAAGAATGTCAAGCTCTTCGGTGTCTTTAAGGTTTGGGCACTTCTGGCTTCCAACTTCAAGAGAGAAGATGAATGGTACCAATCCCACTTTAGGTTGTCAAGGGGAAAATAAGATTCTGAAAAGAAGCTGACATGAAAAGAGTTGGCAGTCTCCATTATGTCCCCGACTTGCTACACTAGAAACTTCAGGAAGTTTCCCCTTGAGTGAGATCTGGAACTCTGTCTTGATTGAGCTGAGTTATCTCTTGAACTGAATTATCTTGCTTCCAATGGGAGAACTCCTTCACTCAGTATTGTGTGGCAAATATTCTCCTATGCATACTTACTCTGATTTCTGTTTTGCTGTTGACTAGAATAAATGTATTTCTTTACGATTCACGATGAGTATTCATTGTAAAACTGGTACTTGTTGGGAAGGGAGTCAAGCCTTGGATATATAGTTTGTTTTCTCCTTTACCCATTAATGAACAGTGATGGGACTGAATCTAAAAGGTGAGATCATAGTCTATGGTGGAAATAATTTGGCCTTGAGTTACTGTGAGCAATTAAACCTAATCCAATCCAGAAACATTTATTAAGCACCTATTATGTGCAAAGGATTATATTAAATTCTGTGAATACAAGACAAAACAAAAAAATAGCCTGTGAGTTCAAAGAATCTATGCTCTACTAGTAGACTATAACACGTAAATAAATAAATAAATAAATAATTATATGAGCAAGACTAAGCTAGAAAGAACATGTCAGTTGAACCTTAAATTATGAGCCTGGGGATTCTAGGAGGTACAGGTGAACAGATAATACCTAGGAATAGAAAGAAGGAGAAAGATGTGAGAAATGTTATGGATATCTTCCCTATCTGAATTACTTCCTGCTTAAGGAGTGCTTCATTTGGTGAATTTGTATCCTTAGTGCTTAGTACATAATAGTGTTTCATTATTGCTTACTGATAAATTGGATATGAGAACAAAAGGAAAAGAATGAATCAAGGAAGATTTTTTTTTCATGCTGGGTGAAAGTCATACTAGGGGAAATTGTGACACCAGAAAGAGAATGAGGTTTGGGACACAAGATTACAGGCATCATAGATTTAAAGCTAAGGTTCTAGTCCAATCCCTTTATGTTATAGATGAGGAAACTAGGACCCAGATAGATCACAAAATCAATAAGTGGTAGAACTGGGATTTGATCCTAAGTCATGGGGGTCTATACAGAGCACAAATTGCACTGAACCACCTTCCCTTCTTGGGAGGGACAAGGATGAGTCCAGTTTTGAATCTGATCAACTTGAAGTTTCTCCAGGACAATTAGGAAATGTCCAGTTGATGTCAGAAATTCTGGCTTGAAGCTCAGAAGAGACATCAAGACTGGAGATACATGTTTAAAATACTAACCTCCAGCATTGTGGTAATTGTCATTCTGTCAAATACTACTGCCCTTTGGGGCCAAATCATGTGACCACACATGTTTTTACTTTTTAATTATTTATAGTGCATGGTTTAAAGTGGTGTTAATACAGCCTAATGACTTGGGGCGATTGAATCAAAGAAAAAAAAAGATTCAAGTTCTACTTGGCGGATTTCTAATAGACTTCCCTAATGTTTACAGCTAAACAGAAGTGCAATCTTACCCTGCTTTCTAATAGACAACAACGCTCTTTAAATCTTCTGAGACCCCAAAGGTACCAGCTCATTCTTTCTTTCAAGAGGCAAAATGAGCCCAATAAATGTTCTTTCTGGCACAGATGAAATTTGGAGTTTGTTAGTGATATGTTCTGTACTCTGAGATTGCCTAACAACATTCCCCTGTCACCCTCTTGTGATCTTGGGTAGCGAGCTATCCCATATTATCTAATAGCAAATTAAAACAGCATCAACTTTGCTCATCCAGATAGTTCCATGGTATCCAAAATGAATTCTAAATAATATTGTGGTTGATGAGATGTTTTTAAGACTTTACTCTAGCTATGAGAGACCCTTAGGTTGTTAGTTTAAAACAGACTCTAGCCTCTCATCTTTCAATGGAGAAGTCCAAAGATTTTTCTGATGTTAATATAAAATATTAAAAACATAGTTTGGTTTGAGATTTTTTGACAGGACTCTTAGCATCCTTTTCTTAGGGTTTCCTGGTAACTTGGGCTCTTAAAATTGGGAAAGTGGATGAGGTCCAATAGAAATCTTATGGATTTTGGTTTTCAGAATAGCATTTCAGTCTACTTTTCCCCTTGCCAGAAACTAAGCAAAGATCACTGCAAATCACTAGAGTGGAGGATAGAATTTTGGATGAAAAAGAAACCAGGTAGTCAAGCCCCTCATTTTATCTATATGAAAAATGAATGTCAGAGAAATCAGAGTCAAATAGCTGTTTAGTTCTAGCAAAAACTAGAATTTGTCTCCTAGTTTTCAATCCAGTTTTCTTTTCACTGTATTTCTCTGCTTTCCTGTATGTCTACTAGGTACAGAAACACTGGTGCTCTAAGGGATGTAAAAGAACATAAGCTCTTTGTTCCCAAAGTGCCAAAGGAGAGAAGGTGAATATATAGTCATGATAAGTTAACTACCAGGCACTGGGGAAAGTGCTAAATAAACAATATAGAGAATGTGCCATAGAACTTCAGAATGGTTATCATTGTGAATAGGATGGAGCGGTCAGGTCTTTGCTCTAGGGAAACCAAAGTCAGAAGGTACAGAGAACACTTTCAGTATCTCAACATTATGAAAACAAACGAATTTAATGATCAAGAAGCATTTGCTAAAATAGGAAGCTACAGATGCTTCTTCTGAACAACTATATCCTCTTTCACCATCCATTCTATGACAGCCTCCCCAGTAACAGTCCCACAATGTTCTGATTGAGAAAGTGGACTTGAGGGTACATTTCATGCCCATTGCCCTCAGAGCAGTTTTTGTTGTCCCTGAAACAATTTCTAATTACAGCTGTGGTGGTCAGGGATGTGAATTAACCAATAGATATCATATAAGCACAAAATAGGTTGTTTGGATGTTGCATAGATATATGCAAGTCACCTTCTTTTAATTGTGAAATTATCTACTTACTGTGATTGAGAACCTGAATGACTGAGTCATATAATGTTTAGGGACTTAAAAGATCATCTAATCCTCAACTAACACATTTGTCACTCTGTCTCTGTCTCTATTTTTCCTTTCTGGATTTTCATTCAGTCCCTTTCAAATTTTATATGTGTATGTGCTTTTAAGGGGTATACCACTTTCTAAAAGTGGGAAATGAAAGAAAGAACCTACATATTTCTATTTGTCATATACTGAGCAGGTCAGAGGTTGGCGCTAGCTCTTACTGGGAGGACAATTGGTCAAATCTTCAGTGTGAAAAAAATTAATTAAAAATTAAAAAAGAAATCTTCAGTGTAAGCACTTCATCTGAAAAATCAACAAACACTACAAATCATGATTTGATTTATTATGCTGTTGATTATCTAGACTTAATAAAGTGATGAACAAAATATTATTAATGCAGATTAAACCTACAAGTGTGCCTTGTATACATTTTCCCCCTGAACTGTTGGTTGTTAAATAATTACCAGTAAACCAATGGCTTCATTGATCATATCTGTAAAATGAGGGAATGAAATATAGAGAACTTTGAGCTAGAGATGAAATGGCAAAACATTCTACTGTCTTTGCCAAGAAAACCCAGGAGTCAGACATGACTGAAATGAATGAATGAATAATAATAATAATAAAGGTCTCATCCAGTTCTATATCTACAATCTTTCTCCAAAGGTCAGTGCAATTTGGGGAACTTTGTTAAAGGAGAGATAGCAACTACCAAACAGTATAATTTCCTAGGACAGAAGTGTCAAACAAGTTATGTCAATGTCGAATGCCTCCATCAAATTAAAATACAATTGGGAAATATTTAACAAAATAAATAAAAATTCAATAAAAGACAGACAATAATAATATGTAGTTTTCTAAGTCAATATGTGGTCTACATGGTTCCTTACACTCAGTTTAGTGGCTCTTGATTCAATTTGAGTTTGATTCCACTGACTTAAGAGCCAAGAATAAACTTTCTGGTAAAACTTGTGAGTTTAAGACAAATTACTCCATTTTTCTCATCTACAAAATGAAAAGATTAGGCTTTATCTTCCAGCCCTGAATCCTATGGCAAACCTCACCTCCAAAGATGGTGTAAGCATATTGCCCTTAACTCTTTGCTCTAGGGCCATGACTCCAGAGACATCCACATGGACATTAAAGTCACCCAGGAACCTTAATCAGATATGGTGACTTTAAGAAAAGTGGAAAAGGACCCCAAAGATTAAGAGAGGATAGGAATAAGGATAGAAAAAGAGTGTTACAAACAGATGGTGTGGACTTTCACATCTTTTGCTATTCCTTCTATAAATGGTATCCCCAAATCATAGGCCTATCATAGGGAACCCAGAGGAAAAATAGCAATAGGTTAGCTCTCTCTGGTTTGGACAGTTAACTGAAATAAATGATAAGGGCATTCGAGACAGAAAGGTTGCTGAGCAGTAACCGGGTTTTTTATTTGTGTTAACAGAACAATTAAACCTTTGGATCTATCCCTTTATAGGCAGATTAAGAAGACTTCAGGGGATCTGTTCATACCTGTCACCAAGCATTTGAATTTCACACTGCAAAAACTCTTTAGATTTATGGTCTCCCTATCTGCAAGACATTCTTGTTTTAATAGTAGAGTTATGTATAGTCCCAATACCATCAAGATTAAATAGGAGAGAATTTCTGGCACAAAATTTTGTTAATGTCAGGACAAAGCATAAAACCTAGGTGTAATAAATTGACATTTGTCTCAAGACACAGACATACTGATTTACACAGGGCAAAATTATCCTTGAACCACACACCTGGGCATCATCGGACTCCGCCTTCAAAGTGGCAATTTTTATATTTATATTCAGCGGCAGTGAACCCTGAGGAGAGCCATCTGGCACTGAAAGTGCAGAATAGGCCCAAGATGGAGAATATTTATATGATGCAAAGATCAATAACCCTGAAAACAATGAGAATAGAAAAGAAAAAATATATATCACATTCCCCCACCCCCATTCCTATTTTGGTACAACCATCCCACTGCTTCCTCATCTCTGTCTCTGTCATCTCTTCAGGTGCATTGCATATTTTTATCCTTTTAATACATGCTCTATTCCTTGAAATAGTTTGATTTTTTTCTATAGGTGCTAAGTTTTTGTTGTGAGTTATTCTAGCCTTTAGAGAAACTCTTGGGGCAGAGATATCAGGATCTCTAGTGATCTAGTGATATTTCACTACCACCTCACCCTTCACCTCCCTAAATTCTAATGTCACCTACCTGTTTCCTTACCAGCTAGTTGACTTCTTAGTGCATAGAGTAGCTAGCCTGGAGTTAGGAAGATTCATCAGATACTTACTTAGTGTATGACCCTGAGCAAGTCATTTTATCTCATTTGTCTCTGTCTTCTCATCTGTAAAATGAGCTGGAGAAGGAAATAGCCAACCACCCCAGGATCTTTGCCAAGAAAACTCCAAATGGGATCAGGAAGTATCAGGTGAAACTCACCAACAACAATACCTGTTATCTTCAGTACAAAATCCTCTCTTTGCCATTTAAATATCCTCCTATCCTAGTCCTTTTCTACCTCCTCTGTTTTCTTACACTATACTCCCTTCCAAATACTCTATCATCCTGATGTACTGGTCTGAATTCTTTTTCTCAATCCCACATTGAATTTCTCATTTCTATACCTTTGTACTTGCTGCCCTACCCTTCTTTCCTGGTATGTTCACCCTCCTTATTTCAGTCTTTTGGTTTCTTCAAGATTTAACTCAAGTCCCAGTTTTTGCAGGAGGTATTTCTTAGTCCCTCCAGCTGCCAGTGCCTTCCCCTTTATTTACTCTCTACATGTCTTGTATGAACCTACTTACATGCAATCTTTCCCACTAGAATGTGAAGTCCTTGTGGGCTGGAATTCTTTTTAAGATTTGGGGAACAGGTGGTTGCCTTTTTATATCCCCACTGTTTAGCATAGTGTCTAACATATAGTAAGTATTTAACAAACACTTGTTGACTGACTATCTCTATGAGGAGAAAGTTGATATTCTACATCACCTCCCTGATATCATGGTTCTCTTTGAGAACAAAGGATAAACAGCAAAAACCAGAGATGTTCCTCACTGGATGCAGAAATTGGCCCATGATAATGTTATAACACAAGGATATTTATCTATTATAAATTCTATGATATATTTATCTATTATAAAATATCTATCTATGATAAAATATAAGACTGGCTGACATCAAATACGAACTACCAAGACAGGAAAACCAGTAATTCAGAGGTATGGAGACTTTAAAACTAAAAGAGATCATTGGGACATTCACATTTTGTTGTCATTGTTAGTCATTTTTCACTTGTGTCTGATTCTTTATGACTCCATTTCAGGTTTTCTTGGCAAAGAAAGATACTAGAGTTGTTTGCCATTTTCTTTTTTCTAGTTCATTTAACAGATGAGGAAACTGAGGTGATCAGGGTTCAATTACTTGCCTAGGGTCACACAGTTTGAAAGTGTCTGAAGCTAGATCTGAACTCAGGAAAATGAATCTTATTGACTCCAGGGCCTTTATTTACTGAGGCACTTAGCTGCCCCATATTTTACAAATAAGGAAATAGAGGATAAAGTTTGAAGTGGTTTGCCTAAGACCACTCAACTCATTAGAAGAGGGAGTTGGAACCTTCTAGCCAAGCTCCATAATTCTCACGTGTGTCCTTTCCATTCAGAATTTGTCACCATTTGATTTGGACTCAATTCAAATTATACTTTTTGTTATTATGCAGAGAAAACAACTCAATACTGCTAATAGAGCAGGGGTAAGTTGTTTAGCCTATTTAGGAGAATAAACTGTCTTTAAGATGGTGTATATGCAGGATGAAGTTGCTAATTACCTCTTCATGAAAGTGGGCCCAGCAAAAGCTCTATTTATATACATTTTGTTAGCATTCAATTTATAGTAGGTACTCCTGTAATTAAAAAAGTTATATTTATTTTAAAGCCTTAATTTTTGTTTAAAGAAACTAGACTACCAATTGAACAGACAGAAGAGACATCTGATCCTGTCAGTAACAATTAAACAAGGGAGCGCTTGATATAAAATCAGGAATAGCCTAAATTTGAGTCAAATCACTAAGGAAGGGAAAAATGATATTGCTATCGTGGAGAGAACCTGGGTTCAAATCGTGGATATGTTATTTACTAGGAGAATTTAGATAAATGATTCGCTTCTCTGTTTTCTCTTTTATAAAATGAAGGGAATGGACTGGATCATCTCTAAGGTTTCCTTCAGCTAGAAATCTATGATCTCATGAAGCAATATTGGACTTAGTCAGGAAAGGCTTGATTTCCAATTCTATCTCTAACATTTACTAGTTACATGACCATGGCAAGGTACTCAATCTGTCTTAGACCTTCATATAGATTCCTGATCATCTTATTCACTATTAAAAAACTTGACTCATCCCTTAGGAGCATAGAATTTAGCAATGGAAGGGACAGTGGAGATCATCTTGTCCAATCGCTTATTTTATGGCTATAATGGAGAATAATATGTAGGGACTTTGACTTGTTGTAATGCCACTGAAGGTTCAAACTTGTGATTGTGATGGAGAAAATTATTGGGCTGAAAACATGATAATTCCAGCTGAGTTAAACATAGCATTCTAATTAATGGAATTAAAGGTGCCATGTCCAGAGGACTGTCTTGGACACCTCTTCATGTGAGACAGATGGTAAAGGAGACAGTTGGGAGAGATATATGAATGGGGTGAGATGAGGACGGGACTAAATTTTTTCAGTGAAATATGAGGCAGAGTGGAAGGAGGAGATGCTATGGAAGACTTGAGGATGGATGAAAAAAAATTGAATAGCCTCTGTGACAAGCAAAATACAAAACTTCTTAGGGAAGTATAAAAGGATTGCCCTTCTACAGTGAGAACCCAATTGACATTATGTAACATAATTTTATTCTAGACTGAGACACCATGCTTTCATAATTTTCTCCAACTCTGTTCAACAGCATATGAATAGGAGTGGGAAAGGTGAATTGTTGGGTTATATCCAAACCTGAAAGCTATAACATCTAATTTCTTTTAAATTGTTTTTTAAATTGTATTTTATTTTTTCCAAACACATGTTAAGATAGTTTTCTTTTTTTGTTTTGTTTTGTTTGTACAAAAACTTTTTAACTTAATATAATCAAAATTATCTACTCTGTGTTCAGTAATGTACTCCAGTTCTTTGGCCACAAGTTCCTCCCTTCTCCACAGACCTCAGAGGTAAACTATCCTTTGTTCTTCTAATTTGTTTTTAACATCATTCTTTATGTCTAGATCATGAACCCATTTTGACCTTATCTTGATATATACAGCATTAAGTGTTGGTCAATGCCTAGTTTTTTTCCTACTAATTTCCAATTTTCCCAGAAGTTTTTGTCAAATAGTGAGTGCTTATCACAAAAGCTGGGGTCTTTGGGTTTATCAAACACTATATTACTGTAGTCATTGACTGTTTTGTCCTGTGAATCTAACCTATTCCACTGATGGACTACTCTATTTCTTAGCCAGTATCAAATGGTTTTGATGATCACTGTTTTTATAATATAGTTTTAGGTCTGGCACAGCTAGGCTACCTTCATTTGCATTTTAAAAATTATTTCTCTTTGAATTCTTGATCTTTTAACACCTAATTTCTTACAAAATATTCCATAATTCTGACCATTCATTCATTTAGACTATTTTTTCCCTTTCCCAGTAAATCAATATTTTGACCATAGAATAGAATTATTTTCTCTCCCTCCTACCTTGGTCTTTCTAATTCCAGTATTTCATTAGAATTCATTTTGTTTTCATTTGACTTTTGACATAGTTTCTATTTCTCTTTTTAAAAAAAGAAATATCTTGTTTTTCTCAACATCTTATTCTATTCTTATCTTCTTGTTTTTAATTTGCCACCCAGTTATATTTACTACCATCAAACTGCTGCTCTGTTTCATACTGTTTCTCCCTCTGCTACACCTCATAACATTTTAGATTGTCAATGACAATAGAATTTGGTTAAGTGGAAATGAAAGAATGTCAAGCAGACATGGTCCATTATGAAAATAAATGTTCTCTGCTAATGAAGACCACTTCTAAAAATCTCCTCATCTCTTTTGTTTCTTTCCCTTGCCTACCTTCTTTCTCTAACTTAAACCCTACAAACATTTGACTAGATTCTCTCTCCTTTCCTGCCACTGCTAATTCACTTTTCTATAATACACCAGACTTAGATATTGTCATTTCATGTGACCTTGAGCAAGGCTTCTAACTAATTGAAGTCATCTATAAAGTAAAGGGATTGGATTAGTTGTCAGGAACTATTAAAGCATATGTAAGAAGAGTAGTTCTTTCCTGGAGGAGTCAATTCCCCCTCATTAGGGATTTTTTAACAAAGGCTGTTTAACCAATTCTTGGGTATATTATAGTGGGAATTCTTTGTTGGGTATGCTTTGGACTAGATGGATTGGATGTGGTTGGACTAGGTTGCTGAGGTCACTTTAAACTCTAAAATGCTGTTAAATTCTGTAACTACTTGATTTCTTAGTTCTCAACAGGTCATTTCAGTTCTAAATCCTATGATCATAAGTTCCTTCATTGACTGATCCCTGGATTTTACTTCAGAATCAAGTTTGAGGTTTTCCTTCATGCAGAGCAGTACTTAGGATATGGTCAATTGAGACAATTGCCCTGGGGATGGAGAACTTCTTTGGCTTGTGCTAGAGGAACTTAAAATATTGTTTGTATCATCAAGACAAAATGTTCTCCCTCTCCCTGTAACTAAAACTGCTTCATTAATTGTTTGCAAAACTCTCTCCTTGCAATATTTTTATCTACTAATTGTTCTTCATGAGGTTCCCACTCTAGTAACTATGAATAGGCTGCTGGACTTGGAGTCAGGAGAATTTTATTTGATTTCCAACTTTGCTACTACTAACCATATGACTTATGGTCAAGTCAACCTCAGTTTCTTAGCTGTTGGATAAAGATATCAATACATGTTCTATCTACCTCACTGGGCAAAGAAGGGAATTTTATGAAATAGAAAGAAGTACTATGTAGATATGAGTTACTATTATGAGTATAAAAACTTTCTCTTATAAAAACAAGGGAAATTGAAAGTTAAGAGATATTAGGAAAGCGACAAAACATGTTTTCAAGAGATAATGGAAAATAATAATAGTGGCTGGCTTTTTATGTTTTTAGAACTATCATTTCTATCAATGAGCTTCAAGGCCAATCCCACTAATCTTAATCCCTTCCCCTCTTAACTTCTCCAGCAGATTTCCCCTCCAATCAACTCCACAGTTTCTCTAATCTTCAATATTGTCCTATCTACTAGATCCTTCCCTAATGATTATAAACATGTTCAAGTCTCCCATTTAAAAAAAAAAAAAACAAACTCACTAGACCCTTCCATCCCATCAATCATGCTATATCTTTTTTTTTTTAATATCTAAGCTCTTAGAAAAAACTGTCTATACTCACTGTCTCTTCTTTCTCTTGCTTTTCATCCCATTGTAATTTTGCTTCTAACCTCATCACTTAACTGAAACAATTCCCTCCAAAGTTAGAAAATCTAATGGCCTTTTCTCAGTCCTTTTCCTTCTCAACCTCCTCTGTAACACAGTGGAACTTCCTTCAATTCCTTGGGCCTTTTTATGCTGGAACCTCTCCTCCTCCCCATGATGTCCTCTTGTTTCTCATTGCACAATTCCTCTTGGAGTCTCTACATTCAAGAATATACCCAGGCCAGTAAATCTTAATTCCCTTCCTAGCTCATTTTCTGACTTTCTGGATTGATAACCATGACCCTATCCCTTTCAAAGCCCCACTCCTCCTTTTTCAGTTCCTTTTTTGCATGTTCTTTCTCCATTAGAATATAAACTTCACACAGGGGCAAGATCTGTCATTTTTTTTTGCCTGAATTTGTATCTCTAGTAACTAGAATAATGACTGGTAAATAGTAAATACTTAATAAATGCTTGTTGCCCTTGTTACCTTAACTGCCCTCTCTTCCAAAGAATCTCCTGCCTTTGGGTTTTCTTGACACTGTTCTCTCTTGGTTATCCTTGTCATACCAGTCAACCTTTTTAATATTCTTTTCCGTATCAAATACTCTTCAGTATTCCCAAATCAAGGCTTTGTATCTGGCTGTCTTTAATTCTTTGTACTCTTTCTTGGTACTCTTGATACCTCTTGAGTTCAATTATTATCTCTATGCAGATGATTTCCAAATCTTCCAATCCAAATCTCCTATCCTCCAAACGTCCATTAGACATTTTGAATTAACTTCTCAGAGGTACCTCAAGCTCCACATGTCCAAAAGAGAACACATATCTTTTCTCGGAAACCCACCACTCTTCTAAATTTCCCTATTCCTATTGAGGGCACCACCCCTCTTCCAGCCACCCAATTTTATAATTTCAGTATCATCTTGAACTCTGCACTTTCACTCACATCCAAGCAGTTATTAAATCTTATTTTTACCTCTATGATTATTCCCATATTTGTACCCATGCAGACACCATTCGAAATGAGTTCCTCATCACCTCTTACCTCTCCCTAATTTCAAGTATTTACTACCCAAAATTCACTTTGTATTTATTGTGTACATGGGAATATTTTATTTCCTCCAATAGAACATAAGCTCCTTGAAACTTAGAACTATTTTCATTTTTTGCTTTGAAACCCCAACATCTATCACAATCCCTACAATATAGGTATGTATTTTGTTCTTGCTGCTAGGAATACAAAGATGAAATAAGCCACGCTGCTGCCTTTATGGACTTAGTAAGTACTTTTCATTCAAGTATAAAGGTCCAGGACTCTTAAGAAAGAAAACTAGTCTTATTTGTGAGTAGCCTAACCCACTTTTATCTACAATCTTTGGTATCCACATGTAGCCTTACATTTAAGACTTACATGATACATTTGTTGTATTTAACTTATACTTTAATATATTTAACATGTATTGGTCAACCTGCCATCTGCGGGAGGGGGTGGGGGAAGGAGGGGGAAAATTGGAACAAAGGATTTTGCAATTGTCAATGCTGAAAAATTATCCATGCATATATCTTGTAAATAAAAAGCTATAATAAAAAAAGATTTTAAGACTTAGAGTATAGTTCCAGTGAATGAACTGACTGTGAACTTCATCATTAATAATGATATGCTTGAGGTAGCAAACTGTCCAGTATAAAACAAGTCCATACTTTGTCAGAGTTTTCTCCTTGACAAGGAGATGCAAGTGAGAGAGATTAGACTTCTTCTGGGCTTATATCTAAGCCCATCTGCTGAATTTCTCTACTTTTAGATGAATCCCAACTGAATTTGCTAATTTTGCTAATAACTGGCTCCAGAATATTCTTATCCCTGCCCAGTTTGGGTATAAATCATGAACCAAGAAGAACTCACAATTCTATGTTGTGGGTCTCAACCAAACAAGGAAAATGCTGAGTGCATTAATAAAAACAGGAAAGTCAAGAAAGAAGTCTTGCTTTGCTCATTTTTCCTAGACATGTTGAACTTGTCATACAATCAAGACATTCTGGTGAAAGTAGATAATTGGAACTCAAGAAAGTTGTCAGGTTAGTCACATAAATTTTTTTAGCCAGTCAAATAGACATAATAATTAGATACTTTGAGAGTGGAAGAATGCACTGTGACATTGACTAGAGGAAAAATATATGTACAGTCAATAATAATAGGTATAATCAATATAAATATTATCCATTGAACTGAAATTTAATTTTAAGCCTATGAGTCCAAGGAACTGTGTCATCCCTATATTCACTCTAATCAGAGATAAACCAAAAGGAAAAAGAAAAAGAAAAAGTGACTCATCTCCCCAAAGATTGTCTCACCCATTTTACTTCTCTCTGAGTGCATCTATGGATTGATTACTTCTCCTCTCTGGGTAGAACAGGTTAATGAGACCATGATTGTGATTTCATAATGCTTGACATTAAACTGTTCCATGGCAACAAACGGAACCACTTATTGGCACCAATAGTTACCTAGAAAATGTGTAGCATTGGCTTTGACAGAGACTAGATGAACAGTTTTGATGGACTTATAGTAATCACTATTTGTCATTGTAGGATTCAAAAATCTTTGAGCTGGAAGAAACATAGCTAAGGGAATCCTGATGTTTTAATAAATGGTTCTTAAAACCATTTATTAAATGAATACACAATCAACTTTTAAGCTTAATAGACATTGTTAACTTTCTTATCATTATTCTGTTGAATCTAGACAATCAACAAAAGAATAAACTCACAACCAACTAAGAAAACAAAATCAATAAAAGCTGATTTGTAGCATTTTTGGATTTCCAAATTGAATAACTGGCTAATTGCTGGGGAAGAAGAAGTGAAGACTGAATGAGAGAAAGGAGAGAAAGGGAGAGGAAGGGGATAGGGAGAGAGGGAGAGACAGAGGAAGGAAGAAGGGAAAAGGGAGGAGAAAAAGAACTAGAGAATATTGTACTGTCATGACTCCTTAGACCCAGGGTTAAATATGGACAATGAGGATAGATAAATATTCTGGGTACCTGGCATATGAATTAAGGCCACTCACTGAAGCAGTGTGAGTTAGGTCTATTTGTATGGACTCTAGGGTTTTAAAAATGAGGAGATGATTAGTACCCTTCACCCATTTCAGTTCCTATATTTGACAAGGCTCCTCCAAATGACAATTATGTGGTAAATCACTTAGGCGAATAGGGAGAGGAAAAAATTCAAGCACAAGACTTACGTGATCAAATGAAATTTATTAAAGATTTTTTAACATTTAGTTTTGAGACAGAAAGAATATTGTAGTCCTTCAAATATGGGTCCACATTAAAATGGCAATATAGCTCCTCCTCCAGATTAGATTGACTTTAAAGATGACTTCCCAGTTTTTTGTTTTGGTACAAGAAGAATCCCATCCATGACTCTTTTTGACAATGAGATGATTGAGGTCAGTTTCAATGATCTTGTGATGAGAGAGCCATCTACATCCAGAGAAAGGACTGTGGGAACTAAGGGTAGATTCTTTTTGTTGTAGTTTGCTTGAATTTTACTTTCTCATTTTTTTTTTACTTTTTGATCTGATTTTTCTTGTGCAGCAAGATAATTGTATAAACATGCATGCCTATATTAGATTTAACATATTTTATCATGTTTAATATATATTGGATTACATGCCATCCAGGGAAGGGGGTAAGGAAAAAAGGGAAAATTGGAGTACAAGGTTTTTCAAAGGTCAATGTTGAAAAAATTATCCTTGAATATGTTTTGAAAACAAAAACTTCAATAAAAAAGAAGAGTCCCATCTGTAACTTATCTTAAAGGATGCTTCCTCTCTTCTAGGGGTTTCACACATATTAACTGGTGAGGAAATAAGGTGCTTTCCATATTCTTTATTTGAAGATATGCACATTGAGATTGAGCATTTTAATTGGTTGCAAGAGTAAAGTAAGAAAAAAGACAAGTGAGATCTGACTCATCCCTTAGGTGATTTTGGATCTCTTTTCATAGAGAGAGAAGGTTCTGCTCTTCATGGCTTTGATTAGACTTTTAAGAAACTCTCTTGAACAAATAACCATCAACTTACATAAGAAATAGAGGAACAAAAATGTGTTCGTGACCTGAATTTCTGATTTAACTGAGTTTTTCCAAATCTGTTAATGACTTCTCATTTTGAGATAAGGTGAACAAGTTAATATTCACTCAGGCCCTTTTGTTCAATATGTCCTCTATTGAGATGTCATGTATTAATGCTCTTTTTTTCTACAATCCATATTAAAGAGCTGGTCCTCTTCGAAAGGGAAAGAGGGCCATCTACCGGATGTTGAAGAGAACTATTAGAAGCAAAGTTGCAAAAGAACTAGAATATTGGAAAACAGAAGAGAAGAATGAGTGCCATCTTGTGGAAATTGAGAAAAGCTAAAGAAAGTAAAGTAAGAGACAAAGCCAGACATGGAAAAAGGACTTCAAATGGCCATTTCTGCATGAGCAGAGAGGAGCACCTATATAAAGGAATAATTCTTGGTTCCTGACTATTAGAACTCATACAAGGAATGACTCAGATGACATAGTCCTCTTAGAATTTGTTCCTGGTGGGTAGTTTTATTTTCCCTGTGATCTGGTAGAAATTGTATTGATTTGCATTAACCCCTAAATGAGCCTATCCATGTTTTTAGCCTTATGAGTGCATAATATTGAGTGATATTCCAAGGCAGATTGAAAGTTAGGGAAAGTGTGGGAGAACATGATCATTCAGGTTATCAGAATATGAGCAACAAATCAGGGAAATGAGAATTCCCCCAAAAATATACTCAGAGGGATCTTTTGATCTAAGTGTTTTAGTTAATTTGTGATTTAGTTCTAGGACTCCTAACTCGCAAGCCCCAAATCATAGGATCATAGATTTAGAGATAGGGATAAAAAACACAAATAAGCAAAAAGCTCATTTAGTTTAACCTGTTTGTTTTACCTTTGAAGAAACTCAGGCCCAGAGAAATTAAGTGATTTTCCCCGGTCTTATCACTGACCCAAGTTCTCTTGCCAGGATCACTAGATATTTTGCTCATATCATTTCTCTCTCTTTGAATATAATATTGTAATATCATATTAAAAAGTATATTGGCTTTGAAAACTAATTCTATAGAATAAAAAACATTTTGATTTACTTATTTTAGAAACAGTGTTATGACTGTGAGTAAATTATCTCTATTTATTAGAATATTTTCTTGTGAAGAACTCAAACTTTCTCCTATCTAAGAAATCTTTATAATTTCAAGGTATGCTTTAAAGCATGAAAGGTAAAATATAAATATGAATCCCCCCAAAGCATAATAAAATCATTTTTCCACTTGTAATCTAGGGGCTACAGCCACCTCTCCCTCCACTTTCTCTATGAACCAGGTATCTGAATTATAAGGTCAGGCAAAGTTCATCTGATGGGGGGCAAAATGAAGGTAGTTCATTCTTTCAGCCATTAGTTACCTCTACTGTGAAGCATTAGAGTGGGGTTGGATCACATAGGCCAGTGTATCTAAACTGAAATATAAACAGAAGGCCATTAGGCCATCCCTCTATTGTACTCAAAAACCACATATCAACATTATCTATGTATTATTGTAATTTTAAATTAAATTCTTCCCAATTTCATATTAATTTGGGTCAGGCAGTGTTGTGGACTACGTGCTCCAAAGGCTAAGTATTTAACACCTGATTTATGGCATGAGTTATAAACCATGATTTCTTGATCTTTGACATAGATCATCTCTAAGGACACTTCCATCTCTAGAATTCCTCAAGCTCTGTGACTGGAAAAGTTTAGGTCTTAAGAGGTTATGTTTCTAGCATCATCACCCAATTGTTGGGTGATGTACCAAGTAATATTTTGCCTCTCTCTGGTCAGTTTTGTCATCTCAAGAGCTGAAAGACCGCCAGCCAAACAGTTCCTTCGGTACTCTTCCTAGTTCCCTAGGAGATGCTCATACTATATCCTGGCAGAGCATATGCTTGGAAGTGCTGGGAAAGTTCTCATTGGATTGTGATTCTGCATTCCCTTTCTGTACCCCATATGCTAATGAAACCGATAATTATGCAGGGGGCTGTAACATTGACTGATTTGAGCCCCTGAGGGGAATGCTTATGTGTTTGAGGTAGCTTGACTTTTCTGAGGATGTTCAGAAATCTCTAGAGACTTTTTTCACTCCAGGTAAGTTTGACCTTTAACTTAACTCAAATCTATAATTAACAGTGGCCTCTTTGACTTAAAAATTCTCTCCATCTCAATGCCAAGTAGATCATCAGCTCATCTTCTAGTCATTTTTCTCCAGAAGGAGGTTCTTGCCACTGATCTGCAAAAATTTTGGCATTTCTATCCACTGCACTATAATATAAAGCCTTTCTGCAAAGTCTGCTCTGCACTCCAATGTGTTACTGTAGCTTAAGTGATGGAGTAATGCAAAAGAAAAAAAATCATACACATCTGACTGCTGTCGACTTGTTGACTTCCCCCGGAGAATTCTTTCACTTGTCCTTTAAATTTTCCTTTCTTGTCAAACTTGCAGGTGCAGATAAATGGTGGAATCTTATTTCAATCAGAAAGTGCCAAGAACAAGAAAAGATGGAGAATTTTGATTGTCGTGAGGACAGAGACTCAAACAGCTGGAGGCCCTTCAATTATCTTTTAGTGTCTATCCATCTAAGAAAAAATGGCATTAAGGATTCCTCTCGATTTGCATGGAGGAAAGGGGAAAATCAGATTGAAATTAAGAGCTATGCTCTCAAAATGACTAAAACCCAGAACAATGCTCACA
The DNA here is from genome assembly GCF_048593235.1 of Sminthopsis crassicaudata. Taxonomy (NCBI): domain Eukaryota; kingdom Metazoa; phylum Chordata; class Mammalia; order Dasyuromorphia; family Dasyuridae; genus Sminthopsis; species Sminthopsis crassicaudata. Next base: position 110,319,054 of record NC_133618.1, read on the forward strand.
GAGGAATAAACTGAACTTGAATATGATATGCATAGCCTTTAATGAAAGGCCAACTAGACCCAACTGAAGAAGCCAGAAGAGGGATGAAGGGTAAAAAAGCAGCTTTTCCATTCAGGATGTGTGCAGTTTAGGTCAGTACAAAGGAAGGCTGGAGGTGGTTGGTTTTTGTGGGGAGAATTTTTAGTGTTTCTACTTGTTTTCTACCTTAAAGTTAGGTTTAGGGATTTTCATCCCAATGAGACTTACTTTGTTTTTCAAGCTAAATAAACTACTAGCTGAAAACACTTCTGACTTTAAAACAACCTCAGGAAAACATAAAAGCCTTTTTTTAAAAAGTTCCTGGCACATAGTAGGCATTCAAAATGCTAATGAATAGATATCTCCTGTGCTTATGCCAGAGAATTCATAGCATTGTAACTCCTCAAGATTCCATTCTTCCTTAAAAATATAAGTTTCTGTGGAAGAGGCTTTTGAAACCCGTTTTACAATAATGACAAATGACAAAGTTAAGGCACATAAGGTACCTAAAGTTTGCCTACAGTCCTTTATATACTTTAGTTTCTTTTATTTCACTTTCTACAATCAATCAATCAATAAACATGTATTAAATATCTACTATGCACTGGGTTCTATGGTAAGCATCACACATTTAGAACTGGGAAAAGACATTTAATTCAATCCCTTCATTTATAAATCACTGTAATTGCCAGTTATTTCAAAGACTCTTCATTCCATGTGTCTAGATGTATATAGATTAAAAACTCAGGTACATAGAGATTAAGTGACTTGACCACATGGCAAATAGCAGAGCTAGAGTTTGACCTCTGGTTTCCTGTCTCCTAAGTCCTGAGTCCCAACTTTACATCCCAGAGGCTTCACATGGTTCATTCCTTCCTTTGTAAGCCATTGCTGTCAAATTTGTGGCCTGAGTCCTACCCTTTTCTCCTTAATTTCTTACTTAGATGATTTCAAAAATCAGGCAGCAATTCTTTCCTATAGTTTATGTATTTGACCCAGAAAGATAATGATCATAAGCCATCAGCAATCTCCGTATTCTCTCTTTTTTTTTTTTTCAGCCCATCCAGGATAGTCTACACCAAAGTCTAAGGCCACTTAACTGAATTTTGGAGTTGTAAATTTATGATTTATGATCATTAAATGTTTGATTTACATACTTATTTTATAAACCTATATACACAGGGTCGTGTAAAAATTTCCCAGGCAAAATGAGGTCATAAATGGAAAAAGTTTAAGTTTTGGTCTATGATAAGCCTTCGCTTTTACCAGCTCACCACAACCTCCAGCCTTTGGACAGGTTAAGCATGATATCCCTAAATCTCAGGATTTCTGCTTTAGTTTTCTGATCTGCTTTCTTTTATAGATAGATATGTCCCCTTCCAAAAAAAAAATCATTCTGTGCAGAAAAAAACTGTTGGATCTGGTCTCAGTGGTCACAAACCTATAAATATATCCGTGAAAACCTATTGTGGGCTTTGGTTTTCCTTTTTACCTCCCCATTAGTGGAAGCATACTTTTCTGCTTCTGTATCATAAGATGTGTAAGAACAACAGGGACAAAGAAAGGGGACAGTATCTTTAGGAAACAAATAGGGATTGAAGAGTATGTGTTCTGCTAGAAAAGAAACCTAAGGTACCTGAGACAGAGGGCTCACACTTTCAGAAGTGGCCTTCCCTCTTTTATAATCCACTTGTTCTCTTTGCATTTGGAAAGGGCTCTGTGGGCTTTTGCAATTTCTACTCCAGATTCCTTTAGGATCACTGTAATCACCAGTTATTTCCAAAGATATTCATTTCATATATCTGGAAAAGCAATGATGCCCCCTTTTGACAACTCTAAGTATTTCTCCTGAAATACCAGAAGAGGGAGCAATAGGTATAGTTTCCTTTTTTTACCAAAAAAAAAAAAAAAATTAATATTGGGGGAATCATTGTCTGCATAACAAGAATTCTAAAATTCTTCACTTACAAGTATTTATTGTTTCCCCTAAGAAATAGCATTGAAACCCTGGATTTTAAATGACTAAACTTTGACCAGTTACACTATATATAGTTAAGCAAAGACAAAGTTCAATAATATTAAAAATGAAATCTGAATCAACACATTAGAAAAAAGGACTTGGAAGTGTGATTGCCCTGAACGGATGTTCAGTCAGTCGGTCAATCACTCAACAAATTTTTACTGGGTACCTTCCATGTGCCAGGTACTGTGCTAAGTGCTGGGGGATTTAAAGAAGCATAAATCACAGTCCTGCTATCAAGGAGGACACAAAGCGCCTCTTCTTTCATTCTTGGTTCATTAACTCTTTTCTCTATCTGCTGTATCTACTATAATTAAGAAGAATTAAAAGATGTGATAATAAAGATCTAAAATTGAATAAATCAATTCTAAAGAATCTCACAGAGACCTGAGATCCTTCCTATCTTAGTTTTCTAAGCTCTACCTCACACTCTGATCCATTCACACTGGCCTGTTTGTTAATCTTCACACACAGAGATTCATCCTCCATCTCTGTACTTTCATACTAGCTGCTCCCCATTCCCAGAACACTTTCTCTCCTCACTTCCATCTCTTAGTTTCAAGATTCAACTTCTCCCCTTGTCTCCTCCTTTAGAATGTGAACTCCTGAAATCAGAGACTAATTTTTTCCTGGCCTTGTCTCAATAGCACTTTCCACCATACCTAGCTGAAGGTGAGCAATTCATACATGCTTGTTGACTAGGAGTGGATTGACTATTGTCAGGGGAGAGATTTGAACCCAAACCTCCCTTAGGCCTTCTGCCATACTTTCTTATGTTGTTACAGCTACACTATTATTATTAAGTTTAGAAAAGTGTTCTCAGGTCAAACTGCTAACATCTCTGGAATTTTAGGGTATGTAGCAAGAGAGGGCAGAGAGGGATCCTATTGTATTCAAATCAAACTCCATATACTCCATCTGAGCTATTTTGTAAGATATTTATTTTATTTTTTATATTTTATTTTATTTTATTTTATTAAAATCGTGATTTCCAGGAAAGGTGGTATAGTGGATAGAATGCTGGGCCTGAAGTCAAGAAGAATCATCTTCCTGAGTTCAAATCTGACCTCAGATAATTATGAGCTGTGTGACTCTGAAAAAGTCATTTAATGCTATTTGCCTCTGTTTTCTTAACTGCAAAATGAACTGGAGAAGAAAATGGCAAATCACTCCAGTATCTTTGCCAAGAAAATCCCCAAAATGGAGTCATGGAGAGTAGACCACAACGGAAAATGATTGAGCAACAATAAAAATGTTCATTACATTGTTACCCCCTTTTTAATCTTAAATGATTTAAGGAGATGAAAACCATATGACTGATCTTTTGCTGATTTAATTTTCTAGTTTCTAGGTTGCTGAGTATATTTCCAGAATCTATCCATATATTTTATCTCCTAGTGGGAATTTTTATTTTTGAGGACCAAGGAAATAATCACTCTTATCAGCTAATATTCTCCCACACTCACCCCATTTTCCAAGAAACTCACTTGATATTTAGTCACATAGCTCTCATTAAAATAAAATTTTCTTAGATGAGGGTTATCACTGAATGCCTAATTACTTGTGCAGCAATGGAGGAAAAAAGTTAAGGCTGCATTTACATGAACAGTTTTTCTTTCCTCATAATGTAACTGAAGATTTATCCGATCATCTACTTCTCAAGCCCTGCACTGGCAAGCCTGCATTTCCGTGTAACATATATTAGTATATCATTCACTATTAGCACCAACCTTGACAATTTGGAAATTATGCTTCTCGCAGTGTTATATATAGTCTCTCTTCTGAGCAAGAAACAAACCAAACCAAAAATAATAGCCAAATCCCACATCCTTGCTGTCACTTATCCAGACAGAGTGACATTATGACACCCCAGGGTCCCACAGATCTCCTATGAATTTGTGTGGATTTCTGCCATGGGCTGTGCCCACACAACTATCAAATGCAATTCACTGAAAGAAAGTCCATTTAAACCTTTATGTTTGAGATTGTCAGTGGACAGGTTCTCTCTGCTTGGAGATTGTTCAGGAGCCAAACCCAGGTCAGACTAGTGAAAAGACTCCAATAGATGGTCATTACTGATAGAGATTTTTTGCTCTGCAAACAGACTTAGAAACAATGGGGTTATTTTGATCAGAAATAGTTCATGGTCTCTCTATATCCCCAAGCCCGAAGGTCAGTGAGGGACTAAAGGATGAATGCAACTTTTAATTAGCATGCTGCCAAGGACTCTGGTGGGTGGGTGTCACCTATTTTTTGCAGGTGTCAAGTATTCGACAGGATTTGATAAAAAGATTGCTTATCTCTCAACTCTTGGAACTATTTTTTTCAATGTCTGGATATTCTACCAGTACACATAGCTCGCGGGCACCCAATAAGTGTGCTTGACAGACAGACTGGCTGATGGCATTCTCATGGTAGGACAACTTGCTAAGTCAATCAGCAGACTTCACATGTCACAAAGAGCCTTCAGCAACTCACTGCAGTAGTGGGCAAGTCTTCAGGGGCTCTTGCCCTGATATTCAAAAATTAGTACTATTCCCAGGTAACTTGCTAGATCAAATGAGGTTTTAGTAATTTCATGGAGTAGGTTGAATGAAGTACACAAATCTTGGAACTCTACACTGAGGCCATGGGGCTCTTTGTTTGGGTTTTAATAGTGCTTCTTGTCCTAGCTTCAGGTTCTAGTCTTTCTGCTATGGTCCTTCCCTCTTGCATCACAAAAAAATTTGAATATCAGTCACGTTACTACTGTTGAGCATATATAAAAAGAACAAAGAGAAGAATATTGAGACCCTGCCATCACTGACTCATCTTTATGTCATGATTAGAATTCATATGTTGATGTCATTAATGACTCATTAATGTCTTCATCCCATATAATGCCAGAATTAGATGAATTTGTGAAATAAATGGTTTTGTTTTTTGTTTTTTTAGCACGCAACCCTATTTCTTCCTTCTCTTCTTCCATTCTTCTACTTTTGTATTCTTCTATTCTTCCTTCTTACCATCCAAAAATCAAGTTTTATATTTGGAAGGGACTTTCAGTTCAGGGATGAGGAACTTTTTCCTGACAAGGTGCATTTGGATATTTATAACATCATTAGTGGGCCATACAAAATTATCAACTTAAAAATTCAAGCAGTGTGACCCTGGGCAAGTCACTTAACCTCAATTTTGCCTCAGCAAAAAATAATAATAATAATAATTTTTTTTTAAATTCAAGCAGTGAAAGACTGTTCTATCTAGCTTTCTACTCATCATAGCCTGTGGTTGCTGTGGCACAGCCAGACCAAAGGATTTTTGAGGGCTTAAAGCACTTGGGCTGGATAGTCCCTATCCCTGTTTTAGTTCAATCTGCACCTAAACAATAATCCTCTGTAAATATACCAAATCATCCAGTTTTTTGCTCTTCCTCTGTAGTTCTTTCATTTAAACATATACATACACATGCATACATACACAAACATATATACACATATATATGAGCATAAATATACATGTATCTTTTAAGTATATAGTAATTTGTACATTTTCTCCTCCATTAGAATGTTAACTCCCTTTAAGGCAGAGTCCATATTTTTTGCCTTTCTTTGTATACTTTAGTATAGTCCCCGGCACATGGTAAGTACATAAAAATACTTGTTGACTGCCTAGTGAAGTACAATCCCTAAAGCAAGCTGTTTATAACTGATCCCAAAGTGCTAGATCTTGTTACACCAAGGTAAAAGAGACCAGAAGTATCATCTCCCCAATCCTGGGCACTGTCTTTCCTAATGGAGCCCAAGATTGAATTAGGTTTCTTTTGGCTGCCATATCAAACTCTTCACAGATCATTTACAAAATATGATTTGTTGATGTTTTAAATTCTGTCATCTACATGAAGCTTTTCTCTATCCCTCAAAAATGGTAATACCTCCCTCCCTAAATTTGTGTAGATACTTCTTATAAGGCTTCCTTCTACCCACTCCCCAAAGGAATAACTGCCTCAGAATCAGGATACTCTGGGGATCCCTAAAGCAATAGATCATAAGACTTCACTTATGCATTCATTTTTAAGTTTAAAGCAGACAAATATATGGCATAGCATAAATAATAGTAATTTGTACCCTCCCTCCCATAAACTAAGAGTCCAGTCTCCCAGAAATCCACAAAAGATAGTGATAATAGAGTGGCAATATAGAGTACATTAGGGAACACAGATGGCCAAGACAACTCATGCTTCTGTCTCAGTCCAAGTCCTATCTCTTTTCATGGTATCCTCATTCTCATTTTCCTGGACTTGCTCCTTTCCTTATAATTAGGGTTAACTTTCTCTCAGTTGCTTTCTCCAACTTATGTATCTCATACAACCATGGATGCTACCATGGTTGGAGAGAGAACAATCTCCTCACCACCATTTGACTCTGAAGAAGTGTAAGGAAATAGGCAAAGAGTGGTCCCTTTTAGATTCTTCCACCACAGGCAGCTTTTTTTTTTTTTACAACTGCTAGAGGTAACTCCCTCAATGATGGAACTCTTTCTGCCCTAACTCTAGAATACATAAACTTGACTCATCTTTCATCCAAACAATGGCTACTGTCCTTTTATCAAGATTGACCAAGAAGTTTCTTCACATCTCTTAAAGAAACAAGAAGTATAAACATTTTTATATATTCTTTATATTTCTTTTACATTTTATTTATACTTATATATATTTATTATACAAATAATTATATACATGTGTATATGTATTTATTATATATATATAATATATACATGTATATGTATAAATATATATATTGCTTCATTTTGTTTTTGTACGCCATGTCTAACATTGTGCCAACATATAGGAGGTATTTAATAAAGGCTTATCGATTGATTTTGACCCATTAGATTTCCTCATCTCTCTATTGAAAGCATGAAGTATGTTTTATTCCCTTAGACCAAAATAGCCTCTAGGGCTTTTTCAGACAAACTTCTATCAAGCTATTCCTCCTCTAACTTTCTATTTATAAGGTCAGTTTTTTTTAACCTATGTGCAAGATTTTACATTTATCTATATTGTTGTAGCTTATTAGACTTGGTCCAAAATTTAAGCCTGCAGAGATTTTTTTTTTATCCTGACTCTATCATCGAGCAAGATAGCTAAATGTCCCAGCTTTGTGAGATCTACAAATTTAATATGCTTGCCATCTAATGCTTTTAACATTCATTAAAAAAAATTAAATGATACACACAAAGTCCAAATTTCTGGGTTCTTTCACTAGAAACAACCTTCATATTAATATCAAACCAATAATGGCCACTCTTTATCTCTATCCATTCAACCAGTTCAGATCTAGCTAACTATACTTTGGATAACCCATATTTCTCCATCTCACCCACAAAAATGACATAAGAAACCTTTCTCAAATGCTATGCTGAGATCTAGGCAAATTATATCATCAATATTCCCTATATCTATATCCAAAAAAAAATAAAAAGAAAGAAAAAAAAAGAAATTAAATTCATTTGGTGTGACTTATTCTTGATAAAGAAATACTGATCAAAACCTTCAAGGAAAAGACTCCAATATTAATATTAATATTAAGATGTAAATACTTGGAAACCTTTAAGCTTTGCTTTTCCAGTGGGTTTTTGTATTTTAACAGGTCAAACAAAGCCTTAAACTAAAATATTTTTTTCAATGAAATTTCTGGCCCTAGTTAATGTTGAGAGGAAATTTGGAAGTATGGGCTGTAACAGAACCTTCCCAGTGCTCTTGAAAGAGAATTACACAAAGTCATTCTGTCCCATGTAGGAATTGGTTTGATCTTATAAGGGCAGAATGGCACAGTTGTCCTGATTTCATGCCCCACGTGAGATCTTCACAAAAGCCTTATTTACACATAACCACTGGAACCTAAGGGGCAAGGCATGAGTCCAGATTAATTCTTTTTATGCTCTGAGCTGTGATCAGTACACAGCAAGTGTTAACACCCTCAACAAAGAGAGGAGTTAAACCTCAGTCTCTGCTGAGTCTATCTCAATAGTATAACTGGGAATGATTCCTAGCAAGGTAGGTACAAGGACAGAGAAAGACCTAAAAAGGGGGGGGGGGGGGAATTACCAAATATTGATTAAAATCCCAGTCATTTCATTTCTAGTTTAGAAGATTGGGACTATAGGAGCCGGGGAAAGAAATACAGGGGTCAGTCTTCCTATATGGAGAAGTAGCCACATCAGGAGAAAGAGATAAAGAGAGAGAGACAGGGAGGGAGACAGAGACAGAGATAAAGAGACAAAGAGGGAGAGAGAATCAGAGAACACCAGATTTTCCTTGTGCAGGCATTACTACCAGTCCAGTACAAGATATGGTGGCACAGACAACCAGGATAGGGAATTTCAATCCAGCAACATTCCCTCAGAACCTGGCTTAGTTATGTGGATATAATATAACCTAGGACAATGGCTGACTCCCACTATTCACTTGAAAGTCCCATTAATTCAAAGGAAATCTTGGATTTCCAGAGTTGTCAAAGAATTTAAAGGACTTCACTCTACAACCAACTCAGAATTTCCCCTTCCTTCAGATTTATCAACTTTACTTTACTTTAAGAATAAATAATCTATTAAATCAACTGTTGCTGAGTGAAATGAGCAGAACCAGAAGATCACTATACACTTCAACAACAATACTGTATGAGGATGTATTCTGATAGAAGTGGAAATCTTCAACATAAAGAAGATCCAACTCACTTCCAGTTGATCAATGATGGACAGAAATAACTATACCCAGAGAAGGAACACTGGGAAGCAAATGTAAATTGTTAGCACTACTGTCTATCTACCCAGGTTACTTATACCTTCGGAAGCTAATAATTAATGTGCCACAAGAAAAAGGTATTTACACACATATAATGTATCTAGGTTATATTGTAACACATGTAAAATGTATGGGATTACATGCCATCGGGGGGAGGGAGTGGAGGGAGGGAGGGGATAATTTGGAAAAATGAATAAAAAAAATAGATAGGGAAGGAGAGAATTTGTAACTCAAAATTTTAAAATAAAAAAATCAATGATGTTTTAAAAGAGAAAAAAAAGAATAAATAGTCTAATGCTTCCTTGGTCCTCATCTTTATCTCTTCTCTGATCCATACATGGAGAACATAGATTAAACACCTTCCTCCTTTTTCCTTTCTCCTCAGTCTCAGATAAACTTGCCCAGATGAGAATGGGGCATATTAATACTTCATGAATAAAACTGTCCAAAATCTGAAGATCTATGCCCAGGATAGGAGAAATAGGGATATGGGGTGGGAGTAAGATGTGTTTTCATTCTGAATTTTTAGTATCTGGGAATGTAATGTTTAGATTCTATTCTTTCGTCTGTGTTCCCACTCCCAGACATCTAACTGAAAATAAGAGCAGAAAAATAAATTGAATAACATATATTGGAATAACCTTAGAACCATAATCATAACTCCTGTATATTCAGGTGGGCAACAGGTGGCATGATGATAGTGTTAAGGCTGAATTCAAAAAGATCTAAGTTCAATTCTACCCTCACATATTTACTACCTGTGACCCAAGTGACCAAGTCACTTAGCCTCTGTCTACCTTGGTTTCTTCAATTGTAAAATGTGGATAAAAGTAGTACCTATCTCATAAGGATCAAATATTATTTGTAAAGTGGCTAACACATGGATTAATAAATGCTTCTCCCTTGCCTATCCCCATTATTTGTAAATGAGCTAAGTCTCCCTGATTTAGCTGCTTCAAGATGAATCAGCTGGTTTAGGGTCACCTTTAAATAGCTCCCAAAGAGTGAGTTCCAAAGAAGAGTCTGCATTGGCTTAGATCCTCAAGAGAATGAACTCTATTGGGAGGAACCACATTCTCTACTGACCCATAAAAGGGAGTCAACAGATCTGTGTAGCTTCTTTATACCTTTACTTTGTGTCTTTCTTCTAGAATTCAAGGAGTTGTGTGAGAAGGATGATAGGAAGAAGAGGAAAGGAAAAAAATCCATTTCCCTACAAAGAGCCATTAAAGTCTCTCTCTTGGGGCAGAAGAAACTGTCCTAGCTCACAGAGCCCTGGATGACAGTTCTAAAGAGCTAAATTTCTTGGCCCCCAAAATGGTAATAGATCAGTGAATTATCAAGAATTATTGGAGAAACCCATACCAAAGGTGCTTGTTCTGTGATCTGTAACAGCTTGCAATGTTTCTGGACCCTAGTATTCTTTGTAGAGAAAGTATAAACTTTTTTTTATTTCCAAGGCACAATAAATATAGACTCTACCCTTCTCTCCAGAGAAAGAATATTTCTTGGGTAGAGCCAGTTTTGTGGGTTACCTTTGAGTAACCCAAATTCAAGAATTATATACACACATATATACATATATGTGGTGTTTGTATGTGTTCTATGATAGCAAGCTTCCTTAGGGGAGAAGAAGATAATGTACGTGATATTATAACAGGTAGTTTCTAAATAGCATTTTTAAGATTTGTAAAGAATTTATATATTAACTCATTTGATCCTTACAATCACCTTGTAAGATAGTTGTTATTTTTATCTCCATCTTTACAGATAAGGAAACTGAAGCAAACAGAGGTTTGATTGTGTTTTTTAATTGCTTTTTTAGGAAAGAGTTTTTAAAAAGAGTAATAAGAAAGAAAAAATAGACTTGAGCCCTGTTCAGCAGTTAGAGGCTTAGTTCAAGAGTTCTAGACTGCCCAGGATCAGGAAAAAGGAGAGTATAATTCCTGCCCTTACTCCATACCCAGAAGGATGCAGAGACACACTTCCAGGTAGACATGGATACAAAGACATAATTGAGGGAGCTAGTAAGTAGCTACAAGAAATGGAATATCTACCAACAGCAAAAAGAGCTACCTATGGCAATCAAAAGTACAGAAAGATCCCCTCTTTCCCACCAAAGAGGTGAAAAAACTGTTGCTTCCTGCCTTAGTTTATGTGAATCTCAATAACTCTAAGCTTAGCTATTTAAAAGCCTCTTGGGGCATGACCAATTTTCAGCCCAAGCAATGGTTCCCTTGCTTGGCTCAATCAGAAAAACATATTCACATTTCATAAAAGAATCTTAGGATGCTAATACATTATTAAGACATCTCCTAGTCAGTGATGAGGCACATTGAGTTGGGAGGGGGAATTCTTCCTCTTTACACTAAAGTATAGTGGATCTTGAATGTTACACTAAGGAGTTTCAACTTTTTATTGTAGGCTACAGGGTATTATAGAAGGTTCTTGAGCAGGAGAGTGTCTTGATCCCCAAACAGTGTAATTATCTCCTTCCTGAAAATATCCTTGTCCCCTGCCCTACCATCCCTTGAAATCATCCTTTGAAGCAAAGGAAAAAAGGCAGCTTAGCAAAATTAACAATCATACCAACTATGCCTAATAATATATGCAACAGTTCACATTCATCTTCTTCTGCTTCTGCACTGAAATCATTCATTTTCTCAACTTTTCTCATTTGACAAGTTTGATCATCATTCTTTTTGTTCTCTCCATTTACATTGTTATAATAACTATACATATTATTTACCTTGTTCTTTTTACTTTGTATCAATTCATATAAGTTTTTCCATACTTCTCTGAACTCAAGGTTTCTAACAATGTAATAATGTTTCACTACATCCCTGTACCTAATTTATATAAACATTTCCCAATGGGTCACACTTTGTTTCTAGTTCCTTAGAACTGAAAGAGTGCTGCTATGAATATTTAGATTTATTTGGGACTTTTTCTGTCTTTGACTACCTTAGTATTTGCATTGGGATGTCTATGTTAAAGAATATGGACATTTAGGTCACTTTAAAAAAAAAAAAAAGCATATTTCCAAATTGTGAGTTTCAGACTAAAGAATAGAGGTATTTCTAGGTAAGTAGCTAATATGCTCAGGCTCAGGGTTTTTTCTTTGAATTTCCTACTCTAGGAGTGGGGTTATCCAAGAGAATTCATGGTCTACATAGCTTTTGTCTTATGGTTAATATCTATGTAATATCTATTTCCCCAGGATTTACCATGAGGAAAGAGAAAAAGAGACTGAGGAAAGACCTTAATTTAGAAAGGCTAAGATCACCTACTGTACCCAGGGTTATTGTCAGTCACTTTGATTTTTGCAAATCTTACCACTGGACTTCAATTATTTTGGAAAAGTAGCTTTTAGCACTCTGCCTCACTTAAGTCCAATATATGAGTAAGTCAAGACAGCACCCACATGATGTCAGGACTTGCCCAGGAGGCAAGTTTATTGCTTCTTGCATCTTCCTGGCCTTTCACTGAATTCAGGTCTGCTAATTCTATGCCCAATATGCTATCTTTCTATGCTAGTCTGCCTCTTTTTCCTTTTCTCTAGTCCTACCCATTTTTAATTTGTGTAACCCAGAGTTCAACCCTGGGAATTTGCATTAAATTCATTGGTACAGGGAATTAGTAATGGTAAAAGCTCCATGCTCCTGGAGATAAAGTCTTTAGGAAGAAGCTAACATGGAGTCAACACTTTGAACATGTCCCCAAGCCCCAAAATCTTTCTCTCCCTCTAAAAAGCCTCCTCCCAAAAAGAATCTAGAAATATGTATCTTTTAGAAACTACAGAAGGATTATCTTCTAAGTTCTTAATAAATCCATCAACTCTATCAAGTCTGCCCTTCAATAGAGACATGGAACATTGAGTGATCCTTTTTTTTTTTTTTTTCATCAATGAAGAGAATCTTATGCAAATATTGAAACTTGTGTTATATTAATTCAGTAAAACTCATTTTCTCATCAAAACATGTTTTTTTTAACCTTTAAAAAGAATTTCTTGAGTCATACATTTTCAATTGTTCTAAACCACCTCCATCTGTTTCCCTTCTCTTGACAAGTCAATTAATGAAGAACGCAAATTATCAGACTTTGTACCTGAAAACCTAAATTGTCTGTTAAAACAACAACAACAACAACAACTAAATCCCTTAGGGGTTAACTTGGAACACTTCTATAATTCTGAATACATGTTCCTCAAAACTGAAGTAAACTACCCTCAAATGTGCCCTTAAACCTAAAGTAATGATGAATTGTAAAACAAAAGAAGAAGGGAAGGAAGGAAGGAAGGAAGGAAGGAAGGAAGGAAGGAAGGAAGGAAGGAAGGAAGGAAGGAAGGAAGGAAGGAAGGAAGGAAGGAAGGAAGGAAGGAAGGAAGGAAGGAAGGAAGGAAGGAAGGAAGGAAGGAAGGAAGGAAGGAAGGAAGGAAGGAAGGAAGGAAGGAAGGAAGGAAGGAAGGAAGGAAGGAAGGAAGGAAGGAAGGAAAAAGGGGAGGGAGGATTTATTAAACAACTATTATGTGCCAGGCACTATACTAAGTACTTTACAAGCATTGTATCACTTTATCTTCACTACAACCCTGAGAGATAAGTACTATTATTATTATCCCTATTTTACAGATGAAGAAACTGAGGCAGACAGAGGTTAAATTCTTTACTCAGGGTCACACAGCTAATGATTACCTGAGGTCACATTTGAACTCAGGTCTGACTCAACCCCAGTGCTCTATTTACAGTATCACTTGGCTTCAAGGAGGCATCAAAAATCAATAATGCAACACCTTTCTCTTTTGTTAGTAAAGAGCTAAGGATTCAGAATGTCATATGTGCTATGTATATAAGATACATCTGTTCTGCTATTTTTCTTTGTTATAAATAAGGGACTGATGTAGGGGCAGTAGAGAAGAAATGACTACTGTAAAAAAAAAAACAAAAGGCAACAATAAAAACATTTTTATTTAAAAATTGTGGAATTTTAAAAGTATACCAATAGTAATTCTTAATTTGTCAACTAAAAATGCAAATGGAATAGAATGAACATACATTTTATTTTATGTGGTATTACTATTAAAAAATTAGAAAAGTTGTCCACACAACTTTACATCATGCCTTTAAAAAGCCTATAGTATTTTAATGGTTTCAATCTTCCTATAAATGAATATATAATCTGAAATAGTACAATAAGAGAATCAGATATATTCCCACTCAGTGAACATCCAAAATGAATATTGACTCCAGGTCCTACTTCTGGACTATTTAGACCGAAACTTAAGAGTTTCTAAATTGTTAATATAATAATAATAATATGAAAAACCTGTTTTTTTTCTCTGTTTTTGCTACCCAACCCTAGCCTCATCACATAAATGTTCTTAAAAGAATAATCACTCTCTCTTAATATAGTTACTGATATGGGAAGTCTTTGTCTCTTCATTAAGAACCCGATATATTTTTATATATAATATGATGGAATGAGATGGTTTAAAGAATTTTTAGGGTTTTTTGTTTGTTTGTTTTAAAAACATTAAAAGTGCCTGATCAATTCTGAAGAAAAAAAAAAAAACAACTTTTTTTTTTAGAAGGATGAACAAGAACATTTCACTAGAAGATCAGTAAGCTTTGGCCTTTCCCTAACTCCAAAATCTGAGCAGTTCAGCTGACCTGATCAGGAATTTCATTATTAAGAAGCTTAGGGATAAGATTACTCTTTGACTTAAAGAATATTTTATTGGCAGCCAGTTCCTGAAGAGATCTTTTCTTTAAATATTCACTGCTTTCAGCATTTCCTAGCAGCTCAGGGATTTACTGTGAACTCAGGAAAAGTCTGTTTGCATTCTTAAGCAAAGGTTAGGCATTTTAGTTGTGGGTTTTATGGGTATGTGTTTTATTTTTTTTCCTATAGACACAATGGAAATCCATTTATCAAAAAGAAGTCTGTTTTTCTACAAGGCAGCTAAAACTTACCAATCTTTTTTAAGGTTCACAAAGCTTATCTCTAAGACTCTTAGTAATCTCTTGGTATCAAAAAGGTTCTTAAAGTGTCCTAGTAGCCATTTTTCCTCAGAGATCTAGTTATGGCAGCCCACTTGTTAGTATTCCTATTTGGATCAGATTCTGGGGAATCATATCAACTATACTGTAAAAGTATTTAAGTAAAGCTAAAGTCCAAGTAGTTCCAACAAGATTCAAGAGTCAAAAAGTTAAGGAAGCCCTAGGAGAGCAACCAAGAAGATTGAATCATTCAAATTAATTTGCTAATTTAACAAAGGATATTTAATGGTAGAGGTATTCCAAAGATGGCTCCTCCAAAGCCTTCTCAAGATGGGTACATGAATGGATCTTAACATTTTGAATGTAATATAAATGGAGTTCAAATTCTATCCTATCAAACTAAAAAAGGCTCTGTATTGGAACCTTACAAAGGAATGCATGTCTATATTGTTCAAGAACCAAAAAAGCTCACTTCAGAGGCTGGCCACTAAGTGTTTTGTGGTTTTTTTTGGCCACCCATCTTTACTATCTGGGTGACTACAGAAATCACAAACTTTCAGTGCCTAAAGCTCTAATCCTTAAAATAGGAAAACTAGTGTTATTATAGAAAGGAAACCACTTCACTTGATTTTAGCCATGATACCTTCACTCTGCCTTACTTAAATCCAGTTCCTGGGTAGATCAAGATATTATTGCTCCTCTTCAAAAACTAAGGGCCAACAACATGACACATTCTATACCTCAATTTAATGATGCTGGATTTGTAATCTAGAATCCTAATCAAGTTCCAATCTTGCCTCCCACCCTTACAGAAAAAGCACTTACACTTTCAAGGCCTAGGGATCTAATCTATAAAATAGGAAAACTGGTACTATCATAAGGTGAAAACCACTTCACTTGATTTTGGCCATGATCCCTTAAGTGAGAACACATATCAATCAATCATTCATAGGCTTTAAAATAAGCACATAAAAGATCTTTCAGGGGAAGGACTGTAATGAAATTTCACAAGAGTTTTATTTGAAAAGTGGAGGGAATTTGGTCACATCTCAATGACTGTCTGTAAACTTATCAAGCCAATTGGATATGGATTGATTTCCAGAAATTATTACAAGTGTGGCTTTCCAGCATGCCTTACCTTTGACCTTGAACAGATCTCTTTTTCCTTGCTTTCCCCTCTGCCAGAGGAGTACTTTATGAGTTCCAAAGGGTCTGGAGGGCTTTCAGCTTCCTATACTCTTATCTTCATTTCAATATCATCATCTCAGGATAACAGTAGCTAGTGACGATATCAGCATTGGGACTCAAGGACACATTGGATTCATCATTCCACAGGAACCCAGTAAAAAAATTGACAACTAATACATATATACATTCATATACATATACATATACATATAAGAGGAATTTTTTGTGTACCTCAAAAGTGAAAAAAAAAAAAAAAAGGACTTCCAGCAATTAAGAGCTATGAGCTGTCCCTTTGCCATATGTGCTTTCCAAGCCTGAGCCCAATTTCCCCTTGACACACAGTATGTGCCTGTGGAGAACTGTGTCACAGACCTTGGAGAGAGAGAGGTATTTTGTACCATCTGTTCTTATCAAAACACTTTAGCAAATATATCTTTTTAAAAGCTATGTAAAGCTCGCTGGCTGACTAAATTGATTCTCAATTTATAATGGGGGTGGGGTAAAGCCTTTCAGAGAGGGCTCAAACTGTAAAAGGCATTAAAAAAAATCACCTCCTAACTCCTCAGAGGTAATCCTAGAACCTAAAGTGGGAAATAAAGCCAAATGAATTCTGGGAATCTTCTTGAGAGTGGAAGTTGGGATTTCAGAGTTTATATGGACTGCACTAATACCTGAACATCCTAATTCAGAGGAATAGTGGGAGGAAAATAGTCTGAAAACTTGAAGGAGTTATATAGATATGAATTTATTATTGTTGCTATTATTATGATTTCCTTTTTAAGACCTTTTAAAAATAAGAACTGTTGTTTCATCAATATAGAGAGCTCCTGGATTCAGAGCACCTGTGTCTGAGACAGTTGCAAGTGGGGAGGAGTAAGAAGGGGCTCCAAGAGATTAAAGTAATTTGTCCAAGGTCACATAGTATGTGGTAGAAGCAAGACACTCTTGCTACTATGTAATGCAGCCTATTATTATAGTAGTAGTATACATTAATTAATATTTGAAATTAGTTTTAAAAGTTAATTTTATATATATATTAATCTATTGCATGATACATAAGACTAATTAATAATTGTATATACTTAATATAATTAATAGTTGGTAATTTACCATTTTGAGTATTAATATTTAATGTTAATAATAGCCATTGATAATTAATAATAAACTTACTCTCCAATTACCTATTTCAAGTATTTGTACAAGACTTATAGGCTCACTTTTTTTCTCCTTCCCTTTCTCTCTCTGTTTGTCTCTTTCTCTTTTTTCCCTTTGGGCTGGAACTGGCTTATATACTTCATCTGCATCCACTTTGACAGATTAACTTGGTTCCCCAGAAGGGAAGCTTTACAACTACTTCTCAAACACCCAAAGTTCCAAAGACAACCCTTATGAGCAATTATTCCTAACATCATATCTCATGAGCTCCCATTAAGCATTAAGTGGCATATAGAATGATGGACATGGAGCCATGAAGACTTCAATTCAAATCCTTCCTCAAATACTTATTAGCTATGTGATCCTGGGCAAGTCACTTAATCTCTTTCAATCTCCATTTTCTCACCTGTAAAAGGAGGTTAAATGCACCTATTTTACAGGGATCAAATAAAAAAAAATTGTAAAGTACTTTTCAGACTTTAAAATGTTATGTAAATGCTTTTTATTATTACTATTTCCCATGAACAAATCAGCTACTATTATTCGATCTATCTTAACCAAAGCATACTGAAAATGCAAAGCAAATATATAATATTTACATAATGTAACATATAAAGTTCAATTGAACTCTCCCATCAAAATGTACATAGTGTTCATGGGGAAAGTGAGCACATATCTAAAATTCCAGAATACTAAAAGATACTTATAGGGAATATATATGTTTAATATAATTCACAACTATAGAAACAAAGATTTCTGTGTCATCTTTCTAGACTGGGAACTGACTGTAAAAATTCCTTGATGAATGTAGCTTCTGAGTTGAACAGATGCTTCTACTACCATGTTGAAGTCTCCCATACTATGTTTGACTAGTGCCTCACTAGGCATACTGTCCCAGCCAGACTAGTTGATCCGTTAGGCTCCTTCTCTAACTTTCTGCTTCCAAGTTGTTCCTCAGCTCAATAGAACTTAAAAGCACTTGTAGTATCCATCAATTCCAGCTTTAAGCTTAGCTTATTCCTCCAGTTAAAATAGGTTTAGGCTCTTTTAAGAAAAGGCAATGACATTATTCCAAAAGTTAGCAAAAGTATCTTTAATCATATTCCTTTGCAGGATTATTCTTTTCCTTCTGAACTTCTCAGGAACAATAGGAGACAATGAATATAAATATCTTCTGTTTTCTCTTTGCTGTTCTATTCTTATCATCAAAAAAAATCACAATAGAGAGAAGATATTTTCTCTACTTATTTTTCTTAGTAATAATCCATAATAGAGAGCAAAGTATATTCTCTTCATTTTCTCAGCAGTAAGTGGGAGTAAAGAGTACTCAGTCTTCTCACTAAGCAGTCTTGGCAACAAACTACTCTACTGTAGTTGTTGTTTTGTTGTTTCAGTCATTTCCAAATTTTCATGGTCCCATTTGGGGTTTTCTTGGCAAAGACACTGGAGTAGTTTGCCGTTTCCCTCTCCAGTTCATTTTAGAGATGAGGAAACTGAGGTAATCAGAGTAAAGTGATTTGTCCAGGATCACATGACTAGTAAGTATTTGAGGTTGAATTTGAACTCAGGAAGGGGAGTCTTCCTAACCGGGAGTGGTGCTTTATCCTCTGTACCACCTAGCTTCCCCTTGCTTTTTTGATTAGTAACCAAATTCTGATTTTCTGACTATTATCATGTCTCATCATCACAGAACAGTTCTGATGTCATAGATATCCTAAGGCCCTTCAAGTTTTCATCTGAAAATCACTAAAGGAGACTGTACATAATCCAAATTAAATGAACACATATGGAAAAGAGGTAATAACTCCTGATTGCTGGAGATCTTTTTCTTCCCCTTGTCAATTTTAAATGAGTCTCCCTAGGTTTGATATAGCTTTCTTAGAGGCTCCCTTACCTTTCTTTGAATCTTCCAGTTTATCTGATGTATCTTTCTTTTTTTCTTAGCCTCTATATTCTAGGCATTTTGCCCATTATAGATGGGAAGTCTCAAATCTTCTGATCTTTCATAATTCACAAGGTCCTCTTCTGGTCAATGAGGGAGGAAGAAAAGAGACTGAAGTTTTTCCCTACCTTCCACTCCCCAAGCAATTCTCTTTCAAGCATTTGGTTATAGTTATTTTACTCCAATATTAACTAGATAGCTTCCCATGTGTAAATAAACAAGTGCTATCTCAGAACTCTGAGTCAAACTTTCTTCTTTAAGAATCTTCAGGTAATCCTATACCCTAGACAAATGCAAATACATGTAAAGATAGTTTTCAACATTCATCTTTGAAAAACTTTGTGTTCCAATTTTTTTCTCCCTCCCTCTCTTCATCCCCTCCCATAGACAGAAAGCAATCCAATATAGATTAAATATTTGCAATTCTTCTAAACATATTTCCATATTTGTCAAGCTACACAAGAAAAATCAGGTCAAAAAATGAAAGGAAAAAAACATGAAAAAACCCCAAGCAAACAAACCAATAACAGCAAAAAGTGAAAATACAGTGCTTTGTTCCACATTCAATCAGTTCTTCCTCTAGTTACAAGTGGCTCTTTCCATCACAAGTCTATTGGAATTATCTTGAATCACCTCATTGTTGAAAAGAGCCAAGTCTATCCCAGTTGATTATCACATAATCTTGTTGAACAATTACTTTTTCTCAGAAAAAAACATGCCTCAGATGAAGGTAACTTCTTTACATTTATCCATATGTGTGTAATATATGTAAATGTATATATAGGCATATATAGACATATACGTATATATGATGTATTTATACATGTAATATGTGCATGTATATGTACTGAGTACATATGCGTAAGTGTATGTATGCATATATATGTGTGTGTGTGTATAAATCACTTCAAAGGGTTGGATACTGGGAAGATTAGTAATATGAGAAATATAAACCTCTTGGATTCAGAAAGGCCTAAGGTTAAAAATCTATTATATTACACATCTGCAGAAGCAGGTGTGTCTTATTACAGAACAGGTACTAAGAGAGAGGAAGATTAAACACTACATCCCTATTCCTGGCCACAAGATCTCTTCCCTGTTTCCCCATTTGTTGGATACTCCAGGAGGTACATCTTCTGCTATACCTTCTACTTACTTACCCCTAGATATGTTCTCCCTCCCACTATATACATCACATAATCATTAAAATGAGCCTAAGCTCCTCCTGGGGAGAAATTAATATTCATAAAACAATTAAACATGCATACTATGGCTAGGCTACAAACTTTACCATATTTTCCTGTCTTCACAACCCTCAGTCTGATTTTAAATATAAATTCAAGATATAATATCTACAAGAGGAAATTCTTCACAGGTGATTTCTCTTATCTATTTTTATGGAAATACAAGGTCTCATATCTCACAGTAATTCACTAAAATATTTAAATATGTGTATGTATGTATAGAACTTACATATGTATATTTGTATATACATTATTGAAGGGAATATCTATATTGGTAAAACCACAGAACCACTGGAATATTTTAATGTGTGTACATGTGTATACATTTACATATTGGAATATACATAAATATATACATGTGTAATACATAATTACTTATATAATGCTTCCATCCATTGCCCCTAGTTATAATCTCTGCAGTTCAATAGAAAAACATGTCTGTATTGCTACCAATACATAACTGAAGGCTCAAGGTTCTGGTCCCAGATATGATATGAACTTCCAGGACATGGTAGAGAAAATCCTGTAGAGATGAGTCAACAGTACAGGCTGGAGAGGATAGAAGGTATTAAACTGGTACAATTACGGGTTCACAAATAATGGACACAGCTCTGCAGCGTTTATATTTGAGGTCAAAATACTTGAGAGGAGGGATCCCTTACCAGTATGGCCTTTGACTGTACCTGAGAAATATTAGTCACAGGAGATTTTAAGAGAACTGACATTTCAGACCTTTCAAGGAGCAGCAGATAACTCTTCCCTCAAGACTTTTAAAGCCAATTTAGACAATTTAATTTTCATTTCAGTTAAGAGACTGTTTAATCTACATAATAGGAACTCTCATTTATAAAGGGCTTGAAGACATCTCATTGATTCTCACATCAGCTTTTGCAGAAAGTGTTTTTATCATTCCTATTTTACCTCTAGGTACTATAATGGATAGAGTGCTGGCTTTGGAGTAAGTTCAAATCCCACTTCAGTCACTCACTTAACTGTGTGACCCTGGACTAGTCACTTAACCTCAAATTCAATTTCCCACCTAAAAATGAATTTTTAAAAAAAGCATCAGAGCAGTTGAGAAGATCAAATGAGAAAATATACTTAAAGCACTTTGCAAAGCTTCAAGCACCATAGAATGGTTAACTATGATTACATATAAAGATTCTGAGTTCAAAGACATTAAATGACTTGCTTGGGAGTCACAGTGTGACTAAGCTAGGATTTTAATTCAATTCTTCCAAACTCCTATTCTATCCTTTTATCCACTGTGAGACAGTGTCTCTCATGTGTTAACGTATAATTATTTTGGGTCTCATAAAGTTGAGAGATTGAAATCCTATGGGAATAGGACTATGAGCCAACCTCGGTATGAATTGTGATGGAATTACAGCATATGTTTAGATTAAAAACATGAGATACAATACCCAAGAAAAACAACTATGAAAGCTTGTAGTTTAAGAATGCCCATTTGATAGTCAGCAAATTGAATGAACCACATTTTTGGGTTCTGAATGAAATGGCAGATGTTATTGCTTAGTCATTAAAAGGGATATTTGGGAGATCACAGAAAATGGAAGCAATACCATAAGATTTGAGAAGGATTACAATTTTCCAAAAAACAAAGAGAGCAAAACTGATAAATGATAGGCCAGTGTGCCTGACTTTGAATTTTGAGAAAATTTTAAAGCAGATTATTAATGAGATGGTTAACAAGAAAAATATTACAAGGAGTCAATCATAAACAAGTCAGGCCAAATGAACTTCATTTACTTTTTTGATGATATTTCTAAATTAGTAGAGGTTATTGTTGTCCCATGTTTCAGTCATATTCTACTCTTCGTGACCCTTTTTAGGGTTTTCTTGGCAGATATACTACAGCGATTTGCCATTTCCTTGTCCTTACAGGTGAGCAACTGAGGTATCCATGATTAAGTGACTTGCCCAGAATCACAAAGTATCTCAGGCCAGATTTGAACTCTGAAATTCTTTCTGACTCCAGGTCTCTATCACTATGCCATTCAGCTGCTCATTTTCTAGTTATTTGGTGTCCTTAGATTTTAGCTAAGTTTTTATAAAGTATCTTCTACTATTCTCATGGAGAAAATGGATTAAGTAATAATAAAATCAGATGGTTCAAGACTAGTCAGATGGCTAGATTCAAAGAGTAGTTAACGAACACACTAGTTAAGGATCCAAATGGATCTTGAGTAACTAGATCACTGGATTGAATCTTAAATTTTAATTGGGGTGAAGTTTTCTGATGAAATTTCCTTCCTATCCCCAATTTACTTCAGCACCAGATTTTCCAGAGGTTTCCTTGGTGAAGTTTCATTCTCTTATAAAACCTGAGTAAAAACTGCTAAAAGGCAAATGTAGGCTCAATGTCAAGAAAAATTTCCTAGCAAACATGGCATGTCTTCCTTGAAGATCTTTGAGGGGAGGCTGGATGATCATTTGTTGGACATAGTATATGAGAAATTCCTTTCGTGTATAGATTGGAGTAGATGGCTGCAAGTTTCTTTCAATGTTTAAATTCTGTAATTCTGTGAAATTGTTCAATTCTGGAACCTAGAAGTTGCTCACAAATATGAAGTGTAAGAGAAATGAGATGGAACTGCTTGAGCTTGGAGTTTCAGGGAGGTTTTAATGAGAAAAAGGAAAGGGGGAACCCCATTTCTCGGCGCATAATCCCATGAGGTGCAGTGTCCCCTGTAAAATGAATTTACAGGCCCGAAAACCTAGATTGATAAATAAAAGGTTTATTGTAGAAATTTGGAAGTAGAGTTAAATTAGAAAGGCACCAGGGCTAAAGGTGACCTCTGGGCAGGCAGGAACCCTCACATGGCTGGAAGGATGCCATATGTTGTCTGGGAGGGCTCCTGAAATGAGGGCGTTCTGGCTCACCTCTTGTATACCCAAAAGATGATGGGCAGTACCCCTAAGTTCTCGGCGGGCTTTTCAATTAGCTCAGATCAGGTGAGGGCTGAGGAAGCTGAGCTGAGGGTGGGGGCTGGGCCCAGATATTCCATGGCTGGAATTAGAAAGGAATCTTAAAGGGACCCCAACCCTCATCAGTTTGCACCAATACTGCACTCCAAGATGGGGCTATTCCAGCCCAATATCCAATTAAATAATGAAGAAAGCAACAATCTTTGTGGATAGAGTGATGGTGACTCAGGTGGATGAAATCACTCAGGTATTTCTTTTGGTAACCAAGTAGCAGAAGTCTGAACTATCAATGCTAATGACCCAACAAGCAGTACAAAAGATACTCCCATATAAAGTTAGTAAGGCAAATATAAAGACAAGTTGACAAAGAGAGACTGCAGATTTTTCTTCACAAAGTCCACTGGAAGGAGAGGACTTGGAACATTTTCTGGAAAGAGATGAGACTCTGAAACCTAAGACCCCATAGCTGGAGAACTTAAGGATGCACCAAGAAGATTGCTAAGGAGGATGCTGCTTTGTAAGAACTAGGGCTAGTTCCAGAAGGGAAGGGGTTCACATGAGGTAAGAAAACATGGAGAAATGAAGTAGAATGCTAATTCCAGTTGTTTCTGCCCATTGTTAATATAAGTCAATGTCTCTAAATTTTGGTTTCCTAAGCAAAAACTGAAGTGACCTCCTCCTAGTCTTGGTAAGTACTTTATTTTTCAAGCCTATGCCTTTCAGATAAGACTGGATCAAATTGGAACTTACTCTCAATATACTTCAATGTACCAACATTTGATATTTGTAAATCTAATATTTGTACATTCCAAATTTAACTGTTAACTACATATTGCTTCTGAGTATCAAATATAGATCCAAACAGAAAAGAAACTAGTTTCATAATTTCTAGACTTTACCTTTTATTCCTTCTAGTTTCTATTAGGTCACTAGTATTGAAGAAGAGTTTCTGGACCATAATAAGAATTATTTATTCCTTAGTTTCTGTGTCAGGAGCTTCTGAAGAATTAAATTATTCTTACTGAACCTCATACTTAGACATATGTATTGTAAAGTGAATGGCCAATTAAAAAAAACTTTATGGTTTGTTACTTTATAAAATGGGGATAATACATATGTCTTCTTTCTTCCATAATGTCTTAAACACTACCTACCATTTCAGTAAAATGTTTTTCCCAGTCAGCCTGATATAATAGCCTCTGTTTTTTTTACTTTTCATTAGAATGACCAATGCACCACAAACTGTAAATTTCAAGGTGACCTGAGGAATTATATGCAAACATCATTTGTAATCAAATTTTTAAATTCTATTCTAGATTCCCACGTACCTAATATTTTGATTTAGGTGAATTACAGCTACCAAAATATTGTACCTGGATCTTGGTTATTTCCATGGAAAAGTCACTAGAGGGCGTATTGTGACCAAATACACCAAGATTATAAACAGAATTTCCAGAACTGGAGACCTTCGAGGTCATTTAGTTCAATCTTCCCCTCAATCAGGAATCTTTTCAACAGAGTTCCTGGTAGATAGCCAATCAATCTCTATTTAAATACCCTCAAGGATTAAAGCTGAACCAGCCTATTGCAGTTTTGATAACTATTCAGAGAATATTTTAAGTGAATGAGAGTATGATATTCATTCAATAAATTTGCCCTCCTCCCCAAAGAAAAGGCACTGTGTTAGCTACAGTATGACTATAAATCTAAGTAATACTATCTTCCTTCACAGAAATAATAGTAACTAACTTAAAATAATATAGTTGGCTTGTGCCATGTAATAGTTAAAACTTTGGATAGCAGCACAAGGGGTGAATCTGGCATATTGATATCATGCAATCATGCAACAGATGAACCAAGAAACATAGGAAAGCAATGCTACTTTGGAAGATGAGGTAACAGTATCAGGAGGTGATAAAAGATGGGGAGCCCCAATGTAATAAAGTTTAGAACTCAATCACTGGGACCTGGGGTAGACTATATTCCAAAGATATATTTAAGTAAGGAAGATTTGGGATCTGGAAAGCCCCATTCCATATTTCAAAGGGAAACTGTAATTTGCAACTTTAGGTAGAATAGGAAATACACGATAGCTGAGTTCTCTGTCATTCTCTTTCCAGTCTACAACGAAAGGTATTGAATATATATATTTCTATATGAAATACTTATCAGTATTTGCTGTCTAGGATTATGATATTCTTTTGGGGATTCAGAATAAAATCATTTTCTGGTCACTTTGGTTGGAATGTAGTTTTACCCCAAACAGAGAGGACAATAGTTGACTCATCCTTGGCCAATTAAGCTCTCTCTCAGCAAATGTTTATTACACAAATGACAATCACAGATATCTAGCAAATATAATTGTCTAAGCAGGCAGTAAAAGAAAAATCAAGAAAGTTATGCAGATTAATTTAAATGATAAAATACACAAGAATAAATGAGGTCTTCTGTAAAGGGTTAGAACTGAGCAAATGCACTTGGATTGTAGCACATGAGGTTAATTGCCAATTGGACAATAATAACATGTTTGAAGGATGACCCTCCCCAACTATTCTGTGCTGGCTGGATAGGTGGGTGTGGACAAAGAAGGGAAAGTGACATGAGTGGGTGGAGTAGGAAGAGGAGATTGATTCATTCTCCTGGAGGTGGAGAGAGAGGAAGGAGGTGTGGAGATTGCTAGGTCTAATCCCCTGACCAGGACCACAAAAGACCAAGAATAAAGACTTTTAATAATCCTGACTCCTCCTGATTCTAAGAGATCCAGGGTCCCAACAGTCTTCAACACTAGGATAGAATAAAATTTTAGCTCAATCAAGGAGAAAATAATCTCACCAAAAAAAAAAGTCTTCTCTTAGTGGTATTGAAGGTTGTAGATGCTTAGACTCAAGGGTCATGTTGGAATGTTGTCTTTCCCCCCATGTCTGTGGCTCTGGAGACTACTGTTGGCCATCTAAAAGTTCCTTGCTTTTATTCTTTCCCCATCTCACTAAGATGTTACTCCTGCCCTCTCCAAAGACATTTTCTTTCATAAACACCATACACAGTATCATGTCAGTGAGGAGTCATATTTCCCTTTGAGGATCCAATATGCAGAATCCCAGAATGTACTTTAGAGCTCTTGCTTCTCAAACTGTGGGTTGCCAACTTCATATGGGATCTTGCAATTGAATGTGGGAGTCATGAAATTATGACATATTATCAGTAAAAGCTTGATTTGTATATCTATTTTATATACCTATATACTCTGGTCATATAAAAATTTCTCACGTAAAAATAGGTCATGAATGGAAAAAGTTTAAGAAGTCCTATTTTAAAGACCAACAAATCTACTTGGGGCAAGATTGGGATTATACATTTATATACATTACCTCATTCAATCTGAAGGGATCAATTTAATGAATCAATCAATCACCTGTACCCCAATTAAAATAACAAGATGTTACAGCTCTGATACCTCTATCAGATGAAACTACTTCTAGAAAAGCAATTAATAAGTGAAAGGCATTAAATTAGTTGAAAAAGTTCTTAATCAATTTAGAGGTAGCAAAATACTTTTAGCATTTGATGAAATAAAATTATGCTATACAGGAAGTATTATTGAGATTGGTTGAAGAAATTCAGATCTGATTTCTCCTGTGGTGCTTAGATGAATTAGCAAGCATGTTTGAAAAACCAATATTCCAGTGTCAGTCCAGCCCAGTAGTAGAGGCTACTTTAACCAAGTGCTTGAAATAGAATTACTTGGAAAGTAGGGAAAAACTTTCTCTTCTCTCCTTCCGACACTGACCAGAAGAAGAACTTGTGAATTTTGAAAGGTCAGAAGATTTGAGACTTCCCATCTATGATAGGAAAAGTGCCCTAGAACACCAGAGGCTAAGAAAAGATGATAGATATATCAAAGACAAACTAGATATCCCAAGAAAAGGTCAGGGAGCTTCTAAGAAAGCTACAACAAATCTAGGGAGACTTGCAAAACTGACAAAGAAAAGAAAAAGGTTTCCAACAATCAGGAGTTATGTTATCCCTTTTTCCATATGTTCTCTCTTACCTTGGATTATGTACATACTTGGGAAAGAGTTTATCCCTAATTGGTGAGAATTATTTCTCCTATTTACTACATACATCTTTAAACATTTCTAAAAACTAATTAAGGGTGCCTAGCTAATTGATATCAACTCAGGCTTGGTTCTTCTTCTCTTTTCTCTTTATACTACTTGGCAATCTCATCAGGTCCCGTGGATTCATCTCTGTGTAGCTGATTCTCAAATCAACTTATCCACTACTAACTTCTGTTGATTTTTTTAAAATCTGACTATTTATTAATATCTAAGATTATAAACTCAACAAATCCAAAGCTGAACTCATCATCACCATCACCATCCCTGATAAAACCCTCCCTTTCCAAACTTCCCTATTACTGCCAAGGGTACCATCATTCTCACAACCTGGGTATCATCCTGGATCATGTACTCTCTCATCTGCCAAGGTCTGTCAATTTTACCTTGGTAATGTTCATCACCTATGCCCCTTTCTCTCCTCTGAGACAGCCACTATGCTAGTGCAGACCCTTATCAACTGGTACCTGGACCATTGCTGAAAGGATTGCCTGCCACAAATCTCTGCCCTCACCAGTTTATCCTCCACTCAGTTGTCAAATTAATCTTTGTAAAGTATAATAGTTCCCCTTTACTCCAGTATCAAATATAAAATCCTCTGTCTAATGTTCAAAGCTCTTCAAACCTTCCCCCCACTCACCTTCCCAGTCAAACAATCCATCTCCTGACTCCAGACATTTTCACTTACTGTCTCCCATGCCTGGAATGTTCTCTCTCTTCATTTTTGCCTTCTGTTCCCACCTAAAATCCTACTTTCTCCAGAAATCTTTTCCCAATCCCTCTTTAATTCTAGCGTATTCCATCTGTTGATTATTTCCAATTTACTCTGAGTATACCTTTTTTTTTTTTTTTTGTATACAGTTGTTTGAATATTTTTACCCATGAAACTGTGAGGTCCTTGAGAGCAGAAATTATCATTTATTTACACTTAGCACAGTGCACTTGACACATAATAGACCCCTGATAAATGTTTGTTTACTAATGAAACAACATTTTATGAGAATACCACAAGGATACTGGAAAATTATTCTTTATACCCCACCCTAACTGACTTCTTTTTTTTTTTTTTTTTTGAGGCAATCTGAGTTAAGTGACTTGCTCAAGCTCATATAGCTAATAAGTGTCTAAAATCAAATTGACCTCTTTACAATTTCTATCCTTTGGTTTTATATAGTTTAGTCTTCCACAGTAACACAGTAATTCCATTACCTCTAGACCAGAATTCTGGGTTTTTTTTTTTTGGTTTTTTGTTTGTTTTGTCATGGAAGGGTGACAGGAAACAGAGGAAGAATGGCATTTGCCAAATCGAGTATGTTGTGCTGTACATACTATAATCTGATACTATCTTCAGGATGAATCCTCATGACAGTATCTGAAATGTTACATGTAATATTTTAAGAAATAATTCAACAAGCCTATACGAGACCAGTGGAGGTTGAATTTTTTTGTATTGCCTTTACATACAATCCGATTCTAGAATTAGAATGAAGATATGAAAAAAAAGAGTCAGAAAGGGTGTTAGGAGTTTTGATTCTATAAGAAAGATCTCTTAAAAAATAAAACAGGCAGATAAAATACTGGATCTTGACAACTGAGATATAGAGTCGACATTCAAACTGGATTACTTAAATTGGCTCCCAGATAGAGATGAACATATCCATTTGAAAGTCAAAAATTGAAAGTTTGGAAATCAGGCCTACAAATTGCATTTTCTTAGGAAATATTTGTTGGTTTATTGAAAGCAAATTGTTTGAGATTTTATTCCAATATTAACATTCTTTTTAAGTGATGCATCTTGTTCTTAATTATCCAATCTTATATGCAGAGAGATAGGTATTAGTTAATGATCTGAATCTAAAATGGAAAGACAGAACATATTAATTTTCATTCCATTTTACTTATACTTGACCCTTATGGCTTAAGTGGAATTACTAAATCTCTCTGTCTTAGAGTTATCCCATCTTTTCCATTTATTGAAGGAGGGTGCTAACATGTTAGCCTCTTTCCATAGGCATTAAGGGGATTAATGTTTCTGAAGAGCTTTGAAGAACCTATTATAGAAGTCCCAAGATGTAACTAGAAATGGATTATCTAATACTCTTGTGTTAGCTCACTGCTAATGGCCAATTTGGGAGGAGAAGATATAAGAAAGAAGGGATATCAGTGAGAGAGCTGTAACTGCTTCTGCTGATCTCTTACATTAAATACTTTATACTCTGGTTCAACCAATAAACCACATCCTATGTGATGACAAAATAAAAAAAAATAAAATAAAAAAAATTAAAAAAAAAAAAAAAAGAATGGGGAAAGGGAGAAGATAAAGCTTCAAGTTCTTTCCTTACTGCTGTGGTCTTCTACTGCCACCAGAACAAGTTTTTACCAGTATGCAAAACTTTTGTTGTCCAATATTTGTCCTTGTTTCTTGAAACTCATAAACTCACAAATCCCATAAATTGTAGATGAGGGATTCTAAAATTTGTTGTTTTTAGATACTTAAATAATTATATACCAATGTGATTGCTTTCCTTTATAATTCTATGTATGTTATTTTTTAATTTTAAGACATTATAACGAGAAGGGGGCCATAGGCCTTACCAGATTGACAAAGGAGTCTATGATACAAAAAAAGTTAAGAATGCCTGCAACATAGATACACAAAGTGAATTATGACCTAATTCAATGAAATCAATATGAACAGACCCAAAGACAGTTTTTTCCTTGGGTGGAGAATCAGTAGCCACAATCAAAGGGATTATTGGTCCTAACTTCTCATAGTCAGGAATTTCACACATGTTTACAAATCAATTATTCACCATCAGATGGCAGAAGATGTTCAACTTTTAGTGATACCACATAGTTATTTTAATTATTGTAGTTTAGTTATTCAACATATTTTTTGATCTGCATGTTAATTAAGAAGAAGACTAGTTAGTGTAATGTCCAGGCTAGTTTTCTGGAGACCCTCCAGAAGAGCCTTGGTCTCAGCAGGATAGACACCAGGAGGATGGACAATTCTTTATTTTCTCTTACACAGTCTGTGTGTCATAGTCTGACCCAGTCTCCTCCAGCAGTCTGACATTCTGATAGTCTGACTTCCGTCTGACTCCCTGTCCCCAGTTTAAATACTCTATTACAATTACATCATTACAGCACACTGAATTTGTGTGAACTGGAGAACTATTACATCACCATACTAAGTACTAAGTATATGTAAACTAGATAACCATAGTCTCATCAATTCCTCTGAGTTAATACCTTATTTCAAGTATCCTCCTCCAGAGTTCTGGCTCTCTACAGTTAGCATTTGCATAGTATTTTAAGATTTACAAAGCACTTTATAAGAATTAACTCATTCTCACAACAATCCTAAAAGTAAGTACTATTATTATCCTCATTTTAGAGATGGAAAATGAGGCAGACAGAAGCTATTTAAGTAACTTATGAGCTGGTAAATGTCTGAAGCCAAATTTGAACTCAGTTCTTCCTAGTTCCAAGTCCAATGCTCTACCCACCATACCACCTAGCTGCCATAACATACATATAAAATATAATGATATCAAAATGAATGAAAAAGAAGACAACTTTGTTTTTTTTCATATAGAAAGTAAATGTCATTGTTCAGTTTTGCTTTTTTTTTTTTTTTTTTTTTTTTTTTTAATGCTGATCCCAGGATCACACAGTTGAAATTATGAAGTGTCTGAGCCTGTGTTTGAATTCTGGTTCTGCTCTCTATTGACTGCACCATCTAGCTGTCCCAGTTTCAGTTATTCTTTATAATAAAAACAAAGGAGAATTTTGATTGTAACCTAAGAAGAAAAATCAAGTTTTGTTGTGTCTAGAGCTCTGCTATGCATGGGGTTTTAAGAGCCTTGTCCACAGTGCTGACTTCCAGGGAAATCATAGCATCCATCTTAGCTATAGAGCTGAAGAGAGTCTCAGGGCTAGTTCAATCCTCTTGTTTTAGAGATAAGCCTTTGCACAAGTACCTTGTATACATGCTGGAGGTGACTGTTGAACTCAGGTCCTCTAAATAGTGGACAATGCTTTTCCCACAATGCCATGTTCAACCCATTCTGAAATCAGTTCCTCCAGTTAAGTTTGAAACCTCTGCTTGAAGGTCTCCAGGGGAGGAGGAGGCAACACAACTTCCAAAAGCAGTCCATTCCAATCTGGACAGCTCTAATGATTAGAAAGTTTTTCCTTACATCGAGCCTCAATCTTCTGCTTTGCAATTTCTGCCATATAGTGGTTCTAGTCCAGTCCACTAAGACCAAGCAAAATTACCATAATCCCTATATCCTGTGGCAGTTCTTCTAATATTTAGGATCACAGATGTAGAACTGGAAATATTTTAATCCAACGATCTCACTTTAATAACTGAAAGGAAAATAGGGAGAAATTAAAGTATTTGCCCAAGGTCCATAGGGTTTCAAACACAGATCATTTTACTTTGAATCCTATGCTCCCTCCCTTTACCTTTCTGCACTCTCTTAAAATTAGTGCCCACATTTGACTCTGCTATATTTAGTTGTTCCACCAGAAACACATTGTTTCTTTTCTCTGAAAATAAGGCAGTGTTGTTGCTTGTCCTTCATTTGGAAGAAAACCAGTGACATCAGTGGTGATGTTTTGACTTGTGGCTGAACTGGATTTAAGAGAGGCAGATTTGCACAAAGTCTTCAGCCTCACTCTCTTGTCCAAAGTCATCAAGTCTAGAGGCAGGACAAAAGTCAACAAGCCTGGTGATGGCCAGAATGCAATGGATGACCTTGGCATCTTAGATGTCTGACCAAGTTTTAAGCACTTCACAGTACCTGCCATCTGCGGGGTCATTGGAATAAATTGTTTTCATCTCCCTGTTCCCCTTCCATTAGATAAGGTAAGCATCCCTCTTATAGGTTAGCTTCATCTTGGGTAGTATAGAGAGTACATTTTGAAATTAGAGGGAGTGGGTACCTCTACCAGCTCAACCATTTCTAGGTCTATTAAGTAATCTTAAACAAATCTCTACCACCTCTAAACCCACTCAATTGTTTTTGCCCCAGATTAAAATGTTATAGCTCTGGTCAGGGACACAATACTGATTATTTATAAATTTAGTTTTGTTTTTGGCTTTAATCAAAAAAAAAAAAAGTTTGCCAAGATAGCAGTGGATCATTTATGGAGATGCACTGCCAAACAAATGCATAAAGCCAAAAAAGCTTTTTCAACATTTGAAGATGAAATGTTCAGTATTAGAAAATCAATCTGATTTTTTTCTGATGCAAATTTCTTTAAATAAAATGTGCATTTTTTTTGAAATGTACATTAATTGAAAATCATTTGAAAAGGCTTTGTATTTCATTGATTTTCAAATTACTGTCTGTAAGGATTAATTTATATAGCAATAAAATAAAAACAAAATGTTCTTTAGAGTCTGACCTTGTTCTGTGACTTCTAGTCACATTTTTTTTTTTATGTTTCTTTTAACTCTTCTGTTTGAACTTCAAAGTCACCACATAGAATAGATTTTTTTCATTAGGAATTCTTAGAAGTCATTTAGTTCAATAAAAATACATTTCCCCCCTGTAATAGTATGCTCAGTTCTGATAGATGTTACTCTTAGCTTTAAGGTTATGTCCATTGGCTTCTGGAATATCATATTCCAAGTTTTCATTTCCTTCATAATGAAGCCACTATATCACATTTGGTTCTAACTATAGTTCTTCATATATGAGTTATTTCTTTCTGGCTACTTTTATGTTTTCTTCTTACCATGGAAGCTTTGGATTTTGACCATGATGTTCTTGGTTTTCATTTGGGAGTTTCTTTCAAGAAATGATGAATGAACAGGGAGACCAATCAAAAGGTTACTCTAGGATTTGGGGGTCAAATGAGCAATGAAGTGACTGACTAGATATTTTCTCCAATCCCCATGATCTCTCAAACCTCCCTAAAACAAAATCTGTGCATCAGATATAAAGCAACTTTATCTGGTTAATAAATAGAGTGAAAGATATATTTTAAATGGATGCAATAAAATAAAATAAAGTGAAACTAGCAGGATGAAGAAAAGGAGAAAAAGGGGTAATCTACCTGCTGAGAGGAGAATAAAAAGGTGAGGAAGAGAGACATATCCAAATATAAGCAGGAGAAAAGAACAAAACCTTAAAGGAAAGGAGTAATAAGTGAAAAGATAGAATCATAGTTGAAAAGAAGAGAATCAGTGAGAACAGGGGCATGTTAAAGAAAGATTTTTAAAATAACTAAAGGAATATAATATTGTGTTTCAATAGAAAACTTGAAAAAAAAAACTAATTTTAGAGATAAAGGAAAATATAAACCTAACTCTTATAATTTTAAATGGGAAAGAATTAAACAACCAAATAAAATGAAAAAGGGTAACCAAGTAGATAAGAAAACAAAACTCTATAATCTGTGGCTTACAAGAAATATTTTTTTAAAATGAAGACACACAAAATAAAATTGAGGGGATAAAAAAAAAAACTACTACATATCAAGTGAATCTGAAAAAGTAGTTATCATCAAACTAATCAAACGAAGCAAAACCAAACTCTTAAAAAAAATTAAGATAAGTAAGGAAACTGTATTAACTTTTGCTAAAAAAAAAAAAAAAAAAAAAAAAAAAAAAAAAGAATCATAGACAACAAAGTAATATTGATAATAAACTTATATGCTCCAAATAGCTTAGCATCCAAATTAATAACTACCTAAGCTAGAAGAAGATAAAGTGGCAGGAGACTCAATCTATTTTGGATAAATTTAACAGAAAGATAAACAAAAGGGAAAATATAGAATTGAATAAATTTCTGGAGAAACTGGAATTAAAAGATTTACAGTATTTTCTAAATAGAACAACAAAAGGATATCTATATTTCTCTGCCCCACATGGAATTTTTATAAAAATTGCCCACATACTAGGGCATAAATGTGTAAATAAATGTAAAAAAGGCAGAAGTCTAATACATCCTTTACAGATCAAAATGCAATAAGAATAGAAATTGATTCAAAGGCCACAAGCAAAAGATATAGACCCAAATGGAGGTTTAACAATGGAATTCTAAATAATGAATGGGTTAAATAATACATCATAGGAGCAAGAAATAATTATGTAAAAATGAATATAATGATGATACAACATTGCAAGGTTTCTGATTTTTAGCTAAATTGTTGTTCAGGAAAAATCCCATCCTTAACAATCACACATTAACAAAATAGAAAAAGAAAATTAAACAAATCTAAAATAAGAAAAAAGAGGTCTTAATTAGAGAAGAAATAAATTTTGAAATTTTTAAAAAATAGAAATGACAAATAAAACTAAAAGCTGTTTCTTTCTTTCTTTTTTTTTAAATAAATAATCCAATATCAGAAAAAGAAATAAATAGCTGCAAAAGAACTTCCTAAAGGTGTGAGAGTGAGGAACCAACCTGGATCTGATGGTTCTATAGAATTTCAAACTTTTAAAGAATAGTTAGGACTTATAATTCACAAATTATCCTCAAAAATCAGGAAAGAAAAAATCCTATCAGAATCCTTTTATGGGAGAAATATCATAAATAGGAAAAAATGAAACTAAGGAAGAACACTAAAGGCCATTATCAACAACAAATATTAACTGAAAATTTTTAAACAAAATCCTATCATACAGATTACAATGATGTATCTATCCAATAAATCATTCATTATGATCAAATGGAATTTATACTAGGGATCCAAGGATAGTTCGAAATGCAGAGAATAATTAACATCATTAATCATATTTTTTATAACCCTAAACACCATATAATCCTCTCAATAAATGCAAAAAAAAAAAAAAAAACTTTCACAAAGTAGATCATTTTATACTAAAAAAACCCTACAAAACATAGGAATAGAAGAATTTTTTAATATCATAAAATAATGCAAATAAAGTGATTAAAATGCTCTTGCCTCTTGAACCAGATACCCCATAACTGAGCTTATACTTAAAGGAATCTATTGACAAGAAAAAAAAGTCCCCATAGATTGCAAGATATTTATTACAACTCTTTTTTGATAACTAAGAATTAGAAATAAATGTCGTCCAAACTGTGGTAAATGGTAATGCAATAATACTGTGTTATAAGAAGTGATGCTCGTGATAAATACAGAGAAGCATGAAAAGATTTAAATGAACTGATACAGAGTGAAATAATGTAAATGGAAAGAACAACACACCAAAAAAATCAAAGGTAGATGTAACAAAAGTATAAAGAGCAAGAGGGATTCAAATGAAGATATATGAAAAAACATCCTCAAAACTATTTTTTCACAGATCTGGGAAGTTCACAGGAGTTATATATTGAAGAAGTTTTTAGAATTTGTTAATGTATCAATTAGTTGTACTGTACTGACTTTTTTCTTCTCTAAAAAAAAATACTATGGGATAGTATAAAAAAAAGGGAGAGAGAGGGATACATGGGATAATGTGCTAAGAAAGAAACAGAAAACACAAATAAAAAAAATTTTAAAGTTACAATAATAATCCTATCAAAAAATAGATGTAGGCTTGTACAAAGATGATGGCCATGTGAACAGAAAGAATAAGACATATATGAGAAGTATTGTGAAATTGAAAACAAGAATTGACCATAAATTTTATATGTAGGATGAGTTCAAGTAAGAAGAAGAGGATTATACCCAAACTGACAGCTGCAAGAATTCACAAAATAGGTAGACTATATCCACTATACTATTATTCAGAAATTGGACCAAGAGGAAAGTTTGTGGGAAAGATATGTTTTAGACATGCTATAAACAAGATTTATTCTTTAAGAATTAAAAGACACTAAATAGATAATAATTCCATAAACAAGGAAATAAATTAATTTTAAGAGATAAAAAATTAAAGTACTAACTTAATGATTAAATTTTAACAGAATAAAATGAAAATAAAAATGAAATCAGTTGTCTTTGTGCAATCAAATTACCTATAAGTTAAGGCAAAACTATAAGAAAGAATAAAAGTTTTTAAAATATATAGCATAAAGTTGAAATAGCTCAGCCCTGTTCTATTCAAATAAATTATTAATAATGAAATGGGTTATGGACAGAAGAAATATATTCATTCAAATTATTGATGTTGAAAAGGAGATGTTAACAGAAGACACAAATTGTAATCATTTCAAATGGAAATTTAACTAATATAAAAAGGTTGTCATAACAAGGAACCTAAATGATTCTGAAAAGTACTCTAGTAAGCAAATTTACTTGACAAGTGAAGAGAGATATCAGCCACAGGAACCACCAACTTAGAATATAAATGTATTTGTAAAATAATATAGAGAAGGATAAAGGAAGATTACAAGAAGCACAGAAACAGTAGAAGCTAAAAGCAATGTACAGAAAAGGTTGATAAACAAAATCATCCTTAAGGCATTTGAGAATGATAATCCAAGGAAGATAAGTCAAAAAAATGGAAATGATGTACAAAGATTTCTGGTCAAGATGGCACAGTAAATAGGAACAGCACAATTCTCACTCCTGAAAAGAACAAGGCAATATCAAGCTGAAGAAAGAAACTATGTTAAGAACTTCAATCCAGTCTAAAATTATCAAAAGAGGACACCCAGAACTCCAAGAACATTAAAAAGGAAAACCAGTCAGATAGGATAAAGCAAACACTGCTCTTCAGAACCTTCTAGGTTAGTTCTACATCTTATTGCTGCTCAATAATAAACTACTCTGGAGAAAACTTCAAACTTTCTTGCTAAAAACTAATGCAGGATAGAAGCATAATATTTTCACTGGTTTTTGGGTTTTTTTCTTTTTTGTTCCTTTTGTTCTGAGTCTTATTTCACATGATTAATATGAAAACATGTTTAACATGATTATATATATATAACCTATATAGATTGTTTGCTATCTTGGGGAAAAGGGAGGGAAGGAAACAAGAAAAATTTAAAGCTCCAAAATCTTACAAAAATAAAACTTAGAAACTATTTTCATATGTAATTGAAAAAAATAAAATACTATTAAG
Source organism: Sminthopsis crassicaudata (assembly GCF_048593235.1). NCBI lineage: Eukaryota > Metazoa > Chordata > Mammalia > Dasyuromorphia > Dasyuridae > Sminthopsis > Sminthopsis crassicaudata. The sequence goes on from NC_133618.1 coordinate 110,356,462, forward strand.
TAAAATTGAAAAATAAATAAGCAAATGAAAATAAAAACTACTGCAGGAAAATTTTATCTTAGGAGTCATTAACTTTACTAACTACAGAAAGTGAAAAGGATGAAAATCACTTAGCCCCACAGTTTCCCTTGACATACATGGATAATATGCCTTTCCCTTAGCTATAATAATCCTTCAATCCTTAAGCATTGACCCTTTCATGGGTCTGTTTCTGTTTTATCAGTGGCAATAGAAATATCAGAAGACTGCTTTCACATTTTAGGTGTTCAGAGAAATAGTTTCTTTCATTTTATGACCTTCAAGAGGATTAGCAGAAATCTCAATGTTCATGTTGGCTCTCTAGAGTCATCTCTGTTTTCTAGATATCCTCCTTGAAGGTTAGAAAAAGGGGGAGGAGATGGGAAGAAGCACTCTGAACTTCAATCTATGGCACAAATCTCAACAGTAACTGTCAATTGAGTAACCAGATTAGCTCAGATTATTACTAACTGCTTCTTCATGCGCACAGGAGCAGATTAACAAGGCTTTACTAAGGGTTTTCATTCTTCTAAAATACAGAATTCTTATCTGCCAAGCTCTTCTCTGCTACCATAGACTAGAGTAGAGTAGCTAGTCAGTCAATAAGTATTTATTAAGTACTTCCAATGTGCCTGGCATATTGTACTAAAAGGTAAGGTATATAAAAATAGTGGTCCTGCCCTCAAAGAACTCACCATATAGTGCAAAGTTTCTTTCTCAAAAGGGAAAAACAATGTTCTTTTAATGGCTTTCTTATGGCTCTGAGCTACTTTAGCCAAGCAACCTGCAATGGCTAGAAACCACCCTCCCTTCCTCAGATAACCTTAAGACTTTTTTTTTTTTTTTTTGACAAATTTTCTTCTAGAGACAACTCACAAGGTCCTTGATCCTAGACAACTATCCAACTTGAAGTTACAAATTCCTTTCTTGACTCTTCTTAAATGTTTTATATTGTCTTTTTTTTTTTTTTTTTTAATTTATTTTTGTGATGATGCATTCTCTCCAAATAGCTCCGCAGGAGATGGAGATAGGGAAAGGATGGAGTGAGTTTTGATTAACAAATCTCCCCTTCATTCCCAGGATGCTTCCTAATTAACATGCAAGTGAAATTAGGGGCAAGAACAAAAAGACTAGACAAAAACAGCCTAGCAATCAGCCTCTATCGGGGTCCACATTCTTTGCTCCATTATGCATAATCCCTTTACAAGCCAGACCCCTCCCATATTTCTATTCTTCTTAACTCACTAAAAATAACACAGCAAATGAAGCTAACTGATAAGGCTCAAGCCAGTCACTGAGTTAGGAGGATATCTGTCCTAAGCATGTAAAGACTTCTCCCAGGAGAATAGCCAGGTGAGACAATTTATTCCAATAGCCAAGAAGGCGGCAAAAACAGTAGTTGAGTCCTTAGACATGAAAGACACAAGGCATCCACTACCCCAGAGCATCACTAGTCATCTTGATCTTTGTCTTTTTACTGGATTTTGGTGACCCTCAAACAAAGAGTAAAGCTGATCACTTTGAGCAGCTCTGCTTCACTTAAATCCAATTCATGGGTAAGTCAAGATACAGCCCTGTGTTATCATTATTTGGAACAACAACAACCACACCTTACTTTCTCTGCTACATATGCTTTTCAATCCAAAGACACTAGCCTCCTGGCTGTTCCATAAACAAAACACCCCATCTCTTAATTCTGAGCATTTTCTCTGGCTATCTCATAACTGCTGGCTTCCTTTGAGTCACAAGAATTTTCACTGGAAAATCTACAATGACATATATCAGAAACATTTCCATCCCTCCTAATTCTACTTCCTTCCCTCTGTTTATTATTTCCTATTTATCCTATATATAGCTTGTTTTGCATGTCACATCCCCAATTAGACTGTAAGCTAAATGAACAAAAGAACCATTTTTTTTGCCTCTTTTTGTACCTATATGCCATAGCCCACAGTGACTAAAACATTATAGGTTTTAATAAGTGTTTATTGATTGATGCATACCTCCCAAAAACAATAAAAAAAATCATTGATTTTTGTTTTCAATTTGACCAATCAAAAACTCTCTTCTCCTACCCTTTCATGTAAACAATTCCCAGGTATATTAGACTATCTTCCATTCACAAGATACTATAATGGCTAATAGAGTAAGTAAAGCTTGACTTCTTTCTTCCTTAGTATTTCTACTGTCCACTATGTCTACATCCAGTTCAAAACATCAACTAAGCTAGTATAAGACATTGCTAATTATACAATCTGATCATCTGGCAGCATTGGGCTAGAGCCAAAATCAAAACTTGCAACCAAATTGATTTTCTCATGGAAATACAAGTGCAAAGCAGGGATCTAAACTCAGGTCTTCTGTCTCCCAATACGGCACACTTCCATTACATCATACTAATACATACACATACATACATACTATACAAACTAATTAGTGGTACAGCTAAAATTAGCACCCAAGTCTTCTGATGAACAGCCCAGTGCCTTTCCACTAGGAGGATCCCATCCTCATAGCCTTCCACGGCAACTTATTTATGGCTGCAACTCCTCTGAGTAAAGGCTTATGTAAGAAATCTCTGCAACATAACTTAAAAGCACAAAACTCTAAGAATTCTTTTGGGAAAATATCATCATCAAGATTCCATAGCACCCCCTCTGTCATCTTCCAACCATTTAGAGTCCAGAGTTCTATAGGACAAATAACAGATCTTTTTGTTAACTTACAAGACATGAATAGATCTCTGGTAGGGAAGTTTACTCACAAAGTCCTACCCATAAACCTAAGTAAGTCCTAGGTTCTGTCCCTTGGGAAAATAGTACACTTGAGCAGGAACCAGATAGCATTTGATCTTCCCCTGTTCCTAAATTTATTTGCATCATAGCTTCTTCTTCCCTCTCTTTCATTTGGGAATTGGGATCAGTAATCTTAGAATAGAAAGTATATTTTTCAGAAGAGTTATTATGAGAGTACAATTATTTGCTTATAATTTTTTAGATGTGAAAAAATGTTGATATTCACCCAATAGTCAAAAAGGCAACATTCACACACACACACACACACACACATACATACATACACACACATACATATGAAATATATTAGAGATTTCTTCATACATTCATACATTTACATTTCATACATACTCTGAAATCACCTTTATATGTATGTTTATATGCATATATACACATATTCTCTATATACATAATTATATATGTATATAGATGAACAAAAGCCATCAATTCAATGAAGAAGCCTTAAGGCATAGGGATTAAATTGGAGCTCACTTTTGAAATGATAATATCATTTAAAATTTGCCAAAACAGCTCTTATTCAACAAAGCTTTAATAGGCTGGTGGCTGGCACAGAGAGGAAAAAACCAGTTTTACATAAAACTTGAAAAATTTCAATAATCATCAGTATATATCCTTGCCCGTAAGGTTTCACATAAAGCAGCGGACAGAATTATATCCAATCTCAGCATGAATCTAATGAATTTCTAACAAAGACTACCACTAGACATGATAAAAGATGCTGCATCAGGGGTATTAGTGTCAGACTTGAATGCTGAAGACCAGATGTGCGACCGTGTCTGAATAGAAATAGAACTGCCAGTCAGAAGAGTAGAGCTGCTAGGTAAGATCTAGGACCAAACAAGCTGCCTTTCGTTTGAACATTTTAAAATATTTTCTCCCACCTCTTCAAAATATTGTATTTTTTTGTTGCCTTCCTTTTAAGTGTCAAGGGAACTGGGGATGAAGGGGCCAAAGGCAGGGGGTTGGGAGGTTCATATATTTTTCTCTCTCCATAGAGAAACATAAAATAACTATAATAATTTAGTGATTTTAAAATCTTCTCTCCCTTCTTATTTTAATGTGATTTCTTAGTTTAAATAGACAAACTCATAAAATAATAATAGTCATAAAATCCAAAATAAACCTGGAGAGATAGAAATGAAAGAAGACTTAACATGAATGAAATTCTCATAGTCCCTGTATGGGGCTTGAGAGAGTTTATCCTTTACAATGATTCATTAAAGTTTAAAACTGAAAGCATAAAAGTTTATGTGGAAAGTTTCATCATTTCCAAGACTTCAATGCAGACCAAATACTAAAAGACAAACACAACACCTTGTAGTATGTCTGCTTTCAGCTTAATTGTCCAAGGACAAAGTCCCAGAGTAGTTTTCCTCTGAAGTACTAAAGTATATGCAAATGGAGCATTGCAAAAGAGGAAAGAGCTTTGGATTTGGAGTTCTACTCTCAGCTCAAGTCTTAATTAACTTAGGTGACCCTGGATAAGATATCTCACCTCCCTGGGTTTCAACTTCCTCCTTCATAAATGAGATTCGGCTTAGAAGGTCTCTGAGGTCCCTCCTACCTTTAGTATGTTGTGATCTTACTATAACTAATGATGATGATAATTTGCACTGATATCATTGTGAAATTTGCAAAGTGCTTTATATTCTCTCATTTGAACAACATGACAGAGCTGTGAGGGAGTTGCTACAGGAGTTATTATTTGGGCTGTTTCCATATACCTTTGCTTTATGGAAATGAACTGAGAAACAAGCACCTGAACTAACCTGAGCTAACCCTAAAGGTCTTTTGGGTTCTCACTTTCTTCTCAACTAACAAGTTTGGAAAAATCACTGGTTCTGAGTGAGGTATAATTCACCCTAACCAAGCTGTAAATATCCTCCAAAACGCTAGCTTTAACTCTCTCCTCTTCTTCCTTTACTCTTTTCTTTTGCAATCTAATCTTGACTTCAACTACCAATCCTTTTCATATTACTCTCAAATCTAGGTCTTCATCCTTGCCGCTTTTTTGAACTTTCATGCCAACTCTCCACTTGACTCTTAGATGATTCCATTTGATGTCTCATTGTCACTTCATCCCACATGTCAAAAATGAAGTTTATGTTTCCCTAAAACTTCCCATTTTTCCAAACGTTCATATTTCTCTTGATAACACCAGAATTTTCCCAGGCAAGGTATTGTTCTATACGAAATGATGAGCAGTCTGATTTCAGAAAAGCCTGAAAACATTTAGTGAGGTGACTAGAACCAAGAGAACATTGTACACAGCAACAAGATTATGTGATGATCAATTTTGATGTACTTGATTATTTTAAACAATGAGGTGATTCAAGGCAATTCTATTTGTGCCAGAAAGAGCTATCCAGAGAGAAGACTATGAAGACTGAATGTGGATCACAGAACAGTATTTTCATCTTTTTTTTTTTGTTGCTTGTTTGTTTTCCTTATTTTTTTCCCCCTTTTAATCTGATTTTTCTTGTGTAGCATGATTGTGATGTCTGGGCTAGCTTTCTGGAGGATCTCTGGTTGGGCCTTGGTCTTAGCAGGTGAGTCACCACAAGGATGGTCAGAGATAGTCTGGAGTTTGGAGTCTGAGGTCAAGCTTGAGCTCTCCCTCTGTCTCCAGTCCTTTCAGCCCTTAAATACCTTAATACAATTACATGACTACAGCACACTGAGCATGTGCCAACTGTAGAACCATTACATCACCATACTAAGTACTAAGTATATGTGAACTAGAGAACCATTATCTCATCAATCACTCTAAGTAAACACTTTGCTGTAAGTATCCTCCTTTCAAGTAAAACACAGATGGTCACTCACTCCTTGACTTCTCAGGAAAAGGTAAAACACAGATGGTCACTCACTCCTTGACTTCTCAGGAAAAGGTGTGAACACCAAGAGAAATAGGGAGCCAAACCAGATATTGTCAATGGGTTTTCTCTGGGCTAAAGGGTCTTATACCTTACCCAGAGTTCTCCCACTATCTGCAGCCTCTCTACACATGTTAAATGTGGAAATATGTTTGGAAGAATTGCATGTTGAACCTGTGTTGGATTGCTTGCTGATCAGAGCTGAAGTCCACAGGAAAAAATTAGACTTTTAAAGAAATTTTCCCAGCATTAGATTACCCATATAAAATCATGAAAAACATATTGCTATATTAGTCATGTTGTGAAAGAAAACATGTAGTCTTTCTCAATGAGAATGTAAGTTCCTTCAGAACAGGGAGTATATTACTTTTCAAGTTTTATCCACAGTGCTTAGAATAGTGTTTGGTGCAAAATTAGTTTTTAAAAAAAATAACTTTTGCTCTTTCAATTGGAAAAGTTGACAAAAAAGAAAAAATGACAAATACTAGGGAGATTATGAGGAAGTGGGCACAGACACACTGTTCACTGCAAATATGAATTGCTAAAGCAATTCTGGAAAGCAATTTGAAACTATGTTCCCAAACATCCTTTGATTCTAAAATACCTTTACTAAGTCTATACTTCAAAGAGAAAAGGTGCTATATATACAAAAATATTTTTGTCATCTTTGTTTTTTTTTTTTTTTTTCATAACAGAGAACTGGATTGTAAGAGGGAACATCAATTTGGGAACAGCTAAACAAATTATAGTATGCTAATATAATGCAATGTTATGCTGTTGTTGTTTGTCCTTTGTTCTCAAAAAGAACCAATGACTTCAGGAAGGTGATATCTTGACTTGCAAGTGAATTGCATTTAGATGAGGGAGGGCTGTGCAAAGTCACTAGTTTGCTCTCTCCTCCAGAGCCATCTGGGTCCCACAAATATAGATCAGATTAATTGAAGATAACTCCAGAAGTACTGGAAGACCTTGACCTTTTTAATCTAAGATTTTTTCCCAGGTCTCAATTTGTACTGAGGCAACACCCATTCAGTGATTAAGGCTAGGTAAGAAATGAGGCCCAAAATGGCCTCTTTGTGGAAGGAAAAAAACAATCTGAGAGGGAAAGACCCTCAGGGTTTCAGGCCAGAACAAAAACAATTTTCTATTTGCACTCATTTGAATCATCTAAACCCAAAGACCAAGTCAAGCTTGGGCTGGGACCTATTTCTGGCCATTCTGTGAAAGCCAGAGTGATTTGGGTTTAAAGCTTTGGAAGAGCCAGTGAGGCTAGTGATGACTTTGCACAGCCCTGCCTCACTTAAATCTAAGTATTTTTGTATATATATTTTTGTATAAATTTTGCAAGTCAAGACATCACCTTCCTGATGCCAGTTGTCCTCTTCATGAACGAAGGACAAACAGTCTTTCCAGAGTAGTAGCTATCCCACTAGGAACCCAACTGGCCATGATGCTCCTTCCTTTCCTTTTCTCTCCCTTTTCTCCCTTCTTCCTCACCTTCCCCTCCTTCTGACCATAGAAAAAAATCATACCTTACCTGTGGATGCTCTGCCCAAAGGAATATAAATTTTGATGGCTGAAACCTCACAATATATCTTGAGGTATGTGAGCTAGATTTTTTCTCTTTTTGCTATCATTAAAAAAAAAAAAAAAAAAAAAAAAAAAAGCCAACTTTCAGACAATTAACTTCTTAGCCCCAAGAGGGTACAGCTTCTAGGGAAAATACAGCAATAATCCTAAAGTCCCCTGACCTTAGAGTGCTATTGTGCTAACAATCTCTTGATGATTCTAAAGTCTTTTGGCCTTTAGGATAGTCCTACAAATATTGGTGATGGTCAAATACATAATCTGTTGGTCAATGATAACCCCTAGGCCATAGGAAGAATTGGATATTTATCTCCTGTTTTTTTGCTAAATTCTTTTGGAATTTAGCACGCTTCAATTGGTGTTACAATTACAATAAACTTTGCCCTTGATTAGGACATAGGTCCAAGCCTGCAAATTTTTTTGAGACATCTCAAATACTGGTCTTCAACTACCAACCTTTTGGACATCCTTTTGAACCTCAACCAGACTATCCTAAGGCCAAAGACTTTAAAATCTTTGACAGATTGTTAGAACAATAGCAGTCTAAAGCCAAGGGATCTTAGAATTCTTGCTATATTTTCCCTAGAAATTGCACTCTATCAATTTCATTTATGATTTCTTGAAATACAGCATTGGAATTCAAATGAGCTATTGTGTGGTAAGAAATGATGGAATAGATGGTTTCAGAAAAACCTAGGAAGATATATATGAACTGATATAGAGTAAAGTAAGCATAATCAGAACAATTTTATTTTACATCAATAATTTAAAAACCAACATTTTTGAAATATGTAAGTACTCTAATAGGTGCAATTATCAATCATGTTTCCACAGGACTAATGTTGAAGAATGCTTCCTATCTCCTGAGAGAGGTGATCAACTAATATAAAGAATGAGACACATTTTTGGATATAGCCAATATGAATTGTTTGCTACAAGGTTTTTTTTCTTTTTTCTTTTCTCTGGAAGAAATAGAGAGATAGAAGACAGAAAAAAGTTAATAATTGAAAAAAAATTAATTTTTAAAAATTTGTTTTTTTCATTCATTTATTCATTCCTGTCACTATTGTGCCTAAAACTCTTCAATGGTTCTTATTTGCTTACTGAATAAAGAATTAACTCTAGCCTAGCATTTTGGGCCTTTTAAAACCTCTTTTCAGCCCGTCTTTTTAAGTCACATTTCATAATACTTTCCTTCCCACACTAATTTTTTCCTGCAAAATGGAATGTAACCTCTATCCTAAAGCCCAGTGAATGAGACTCCTTATTGGCAGAGATGAATGCTCTGCCCTATGTTCGAGGTGAAACAGGAGTTAGCAAGAAATTGAGAAAGTTCAAGCATTTAGGAATTATTTTGGGGACTCTTCAAGCTTCAAGTTTTCTTCTGGTTTTCAGGTTTGAGAGGAAGGATGAAAAAGACTAATCTCATTTTAGGGTTCTGAAAGTGAAGGCTGAGAAGCTATTGAAGGAGCAAGCAGTTTTCAAGTATGTCCCCATTCCCAGCTAACTACAGTAGAGATGTCATTCTGAATCGTCTGGTATATGTCCTTCTATGTTCACCTTCTCTGATTTCTTCTTTGCTACAATTTGAGTAAATGGATTTCTTCTCTTTTCAATATACATGTTCCTTGTGGAACAGCAAATTGGACAGAAAGGGGTCAAGTTTTGGTATTAATCTTGAGTGTCCAATAATAGTGTCAATGTGATCAATGTGTGTTTAAATTAACTTAAACCTGATCACAATTCCTAGATTAAAAAAAAAAATTAAGGGAGTAAATAAATATACTTTTAATCTACACCCTGTCTCTCAGGAAAGCAGAGAGGTAAACTCTAGCCCCAACCTCCTGATTCCTTTTCTGAATCAAAGTTTCTCTTGGAAAACAATGGAGGGAGAAGAGACTAGAGATATCTATTCTGCCTCCCTTTGAGCCAAACAATAACAGCATCCTACATGCTAATTCTTTCATGAAGCTCCCATGATTCCCTCAACTGAAAATGACACTCTCTCTCTGGAAAACATATTTTCATACTAGTTTGTTTGTTTGTTTGTTTTTTGCTGTATCCTAAGCATTTATTATGGCAGCTGGATGACACAACAGATGGAACACTGGACTTGGGATCAGGAAAATTCATCTTCATGAGTTCAAATCCCATCTCAGACACTTTCTAGCTGTATACCCTGAGCAAGTCACTTAACCCTGTTTGCCTCAGTTCCTCCTCTATAAAAATGAGCTAGAGAAGGCAATAAAGGTATACTAGAAGATTTTTTTTAATCAGTAGAGTGATATGGTCAGATTATCAATTAGAAAGACTATCTTCTATGTAAAGGATGGATTAGAAAGGGGCAAACACTAGAGAATAGTGGCCAGTGAAAAGGAAATTTCAACGGTCCTTTCAGTGATCCAGGTGAAAAGTAATAAGGGGCTAAACTAAGGTAAGACAGGGTGAGATGAAAGTGATGGCTGCATGAGATCAATAGGACCTGGCACCTCGTTGGATGTTGGAAGGACAGAAGAGAAGAAGTTAAAGATAATACTGGTGTTTTTCCATTCTTCATTCTTCAAAATGTGTAAGAGACAATAAAAACTTTGGACTCTATTCTCATCCATTCTCATGGTGTCTCTCCAGCTGAGACCAAGGCCTTTCCAGAGGACCTCCAGAAAGCTAGCCGGGACATTACACGCAATTGTAAAGGGCTGAAACTCTGAGTAGGTACCCTTGGACAACTGAGCACTTAAGGCTAATTACTTATTGGACAATATTCTATTAGAATATGCTTGGAAAATGCACTATTCTGTGCTGGCTCAATCTTTTGGTGTATACAGATAATTGTCGGAGGTTCTACAGGATGGAGTAAGATAAGCCAGGGGAACTTTGATGGTGCAGAAAGAGAGAAGAGGTCGTGCAGAGTCTTTGTCCATCCCCTTCACTTCTACCCCTAAGACCAAGAATAAAGACCAAGGACTTTTGCTTATCCTGACTCCGGCTGATTCTAAGGTATCTAGGATGCTAATGCAGTCATTACACGCAATGATGTCCACAACAGTCCATCTTACCACCAGAACAAGAGTAGAAGCTCACCTTCCAATGGATACATTAATGTTTCTTCTCCTTTTTCATGAACTTTGACCTTGTTCATCTGCCTTCTGTATCTGACTTCTCCGCCAGTTCATTGAGTTCTTCTTAGATGCCATTAGAGCTAAAGTCCTCATGGAAAATAACCTGATCAGGCTACATTCAATTTTGATGAATGAGAATTGGTATATTTATCTTTTGCTAAAAAAAATTCCCAATGTGATCAATACAAATTTTAATCCTTTAATGAATTTAGACTCCTGTTTTCTAATAACAGTTTTGAATTTGGGTACAATGTACCAAAGTCCCCTATTGCCAAAGTTGGAAGTTCACACACTCTTCAGACACTCAGAATATGTATAAAAGAAGTACATTTCTTATAAGAAATAAATAATTTAATTTAATATTTACATATAAATGATTTAATTAAATTAAATAATTAAGCACTTACTATGTGCAAAGCATTCTGCTAAAGGCAAGGGATACAAATGGAAAAATAAGAAGTCTCTGCTCTCAAGGAGCTCATTTACAACAGGGAAAACAGTACATATACATAACAATTTCTAATGCTGAACCATTTGACTGTGCCAGGAACTTTGGCCGCAAGAACTTCCTTTCCTGTAGCTGTAGCACCTGTAGTTGCCAGGTTGTATCTGCTTAGTGGCTGCTTCCCAGGATCATGGCTAAGCACTCTGGACTGGAAGCACTGCTATATCCAGAGCTCCTGAGTTCAGTGTCCTGTGCTGTTTCCACTAGGAGCTGAGAGGAGATGCTGGTCTGACTTGCCTGACACATGTTACCCCTCATCTCTCTCCCATGCTGCCTTGCTTGTTCTATATATAGCAGTTGGTTGAAAGTTAATGGTGATGACATACCCCTTCTTCACTAGAATTGCTTCCTCAGATGCTGGCTACAAGAACTGGATCCAGGATAGGTGGTCTGGGAGGTCTACCTGTGCTTATCTTCCATCCATAATATATGATGGTTTCAGAGAGAACCGGGAAGACATAAGAAATGATACACAGTGAAATGAGCAGAACCAATTTATACTATAACTTCAATATTGTAAAAATGATCAATTTTGAAAGCTTAAGAGCTCTGATCAATATAGATTATCAACCATGATTCCAGAGGACTAATGATAAAGACAATGATGAAGATTGCTATTCCACCTCCTGACAGGAAACAATAGCCTAAATTTTCAGAAACACATTTTTGGAAATAGCCAATATAAAAATATGTTTTACCTGATTATGCATATTTTTAAGGATTTCACTCCTCCCCACCCTCCCCCACCCCCACAATGGTGGTTAGAGGAAAGAGGTGAAATAGAAAAAATAAATGCTTGATAATTTAAAAAATAAGAAATATTATAATAATAGAAAAAATAATATAAATTTTAAAAATAAAAGAAGCACATGTCTATGGATATAATTCCAATATTTCTTGAAGAGCATGACAGAATATAATTTTGAAAGACAAGAATTTCATTAAATTTATAAGGAAGTAACCATGCCTTCTTAAGCTTTGTAATAGAGGAAATACTTTATACTCTTCTCTAGATTTTAGACGACCAGATTTCAAGAAGTTCAGAGAAGGTTCAAGGAGAAACTCTAGACTTACAATTCTAAAGGAGAAGCTTGCCCAAGATGTCTACAAAAACTCTTGTATTTGGGAGTAGAGAAGAGGAGGAGGTTGATCATAGTTTTCATGATCTTTTGAGTTTTTCTCCCACCCTTTCCACCTGCTGGATAAGATTGCAGATATAAGAAAAGGATAATATACAAAGAGGTGTGAAGGTTTTGCCCTTTTCAAATTTAAAATAGCAGAATTTGTACCTTGTCTAGGATATAAAACCTTATATTATTCATACTTTATAAGGAAATGTAAAGAAGTTTTACAATGTCTTATTCCTTTCAGAACTATAAATATGTTTCATCATCAGAATTCTAGGTTTATAGGACTACTGGTCATTCTTTCACTGAATGCCATCCTCAGTAGTCTTTTTTTTTAATTAGTAATTAATATTTTTTTTAATTTTTAATTTTTATTTAGTTTTAAATTTTATTTAATAATATTTATGGAGTAAAACAAGCATTTTCTTAACACAGAACAATGAAAAAGATGATTGTACATACAATAGTTACTCTACCAAGTACAACTTTCTATTCTTTTTAAGCATACAACAAAATTATCCTGTAAATCTCTTTTATTTCTTCTTTTTTTTCCCAGCTTCTCCCCATCCTATCTTAGAGATGGCTACCATTAAACACAAATTAGCATATGTGCTATTGTATGCATATATGTATATTCTATACATAATTTTTATCAGTTCTTTCACTGGATGCATATAGTTTTTCTTCATATTTCTTTGATAGTTAATTTGGGTATTTATAATAGTCAAAATAATTTATTCACTCAAAGTCATTCTTAAAATAATATTGCTGTTACTATGCACAATGTTTTCTTAGTTTGGCTCTTTTCACTCTTCATTATTTCATGCAAATATTTCCATGCTTTTCTAGGATCATTGAACTCATCATTTCTTATAGCACAGTAATATTCTATCACTATCAAATAAGACAACTTGTTCATCCCTTCCTCATTTGATGGGCATCTCTGCAATCTTTCAGTTCTTTGCCCTCACAAAGAGAGCTGCTACAAAGATTTTAGAACATATAGGTTCTTTTCCTTTTTCCCTAATCGTCTTGGAAATAGAGCTAAGTGATATTTCTGGGTCAGAGGATATAGGTAGTTTAATAACTCTTTGAGGATAATTCCAGACTGCTCTTCCAAATGGTTGGATCAATTCATAATTCCACCAACAAAGAGTAGTATCCCAATTTTTCACTTATTCCTTTCCCCTTCAATCATTTTAAGCAATCTGGTAGATGTAGAATGATATTTCAAGATTGCTTTAATGTGCATTTACCTAATCAATAATGATATAGAGCATTTTTTCATGTGTCTATAAATTGTTTCAATTTATTCATTGGAAAACTGCCTGTTCATGTCCTTTAATCAGTCAACTGGAGAATGACCACATTCGTATAGATTTGACAAAGTTCTTTATATATATACTTATATAATATCTTTCATCTGATGAACTATTTATAAGGGTTCCCCCAATTTTCTATTTCCTTTCTGATCTTGCTACATTTTTTTTATTTGTACAAAACCTTTTTCATTTAGTGTAATCAAAATTATCCATCTTATGCCTAATTTTGCTTTCTCTCTTTTGTTAATTCTTAAATATACTTATCTATAAGACAAAAGCCTAATTAGTATTATGTTCCATATTCTCCTATTTTCCTTGTAAAATCTTTCTTTATATCAAGATTACGTATCCATTTTGACTTTATCTTGGTAAGTGTAAAAAAATATTGATCTCTCTTTAGTTTCTGCCATACTGCTTTCCAGTTTTCCCAACAATTTCTATCAAATAATGCATTCTTATCCCAAAATCTTAAGTCTTTACATTTGTCAAATACAAGGCTGTCTTGTTTATTTGCTGCTGTAAATTGTTTGTCTACTCTATTACAGTGGTCTTTTAAAAATAAGTTAGTATGACCAAAAAGATAGAGAACTAGACATTTTTTCTGATCTTCAAAACTTCTCAGATCTATTAAAAATGCACTAGCAATAAAACAAATAATGAAGAACCATTTAAAGCTTCTTAGAGGAAAAAAAAACAGACCTGAAGGGATTATTTCTTTTTCAAACACTCCAGACAGCAGAAGTATAAGCAGAATAAATAAATCCAGCATCCAAAGACAAAAACAACAAAATAACAGCAGAAAGAACATTAAGAAACTTTCTAAATGTATAGGAGTGTAATGCCAGAGAAATTGAGGCAAGATAGAGATTAGAGAGTTTTTAATATTTTATTTGGATTTCTGAGAGGGAGAGATTTTGCTGCCCCCAGGATGCTGTCCAAAGCATCCAGCAGCCAATGTGAGTTCTCAATGACATATTTATACACAATAGCTAAACAAAGGCAGGGGGGTGGAGATCAAACTCTGGTAAGCAGGAATCTCTAGGCAGGAACCATCAATCAGGTTCTGACGGGTTGGGGGGTAGAACCACAAATTCTAACAAACTGGGAGTTAAAGATGTGTCTAGCTTAGAGCCAGGAAGTCTGGTCTCCCCCTTTCTGAGTTTACACATTGACAATTTATAACCTCTGAGTTATACCAATCTTAATGAACAGAGAGGGCGGGGGGAGAGGGGCTTTGGAATTAAAGGGATTGAGGCAGAACAATTTAGGGAAACTGAGGCAGGATAATTAGTGAAACTGAGTTAGAACAATTTAGAGAAACTGAGTCAGAACAATTTAGGGAAACTGAGGCAGGACAATAAAAGGGAACTATGGCACAACAGGAGGAGACAAGGTTGAAAGCAAAAATAAAATAAAAATGGTGTTAGAGAAACAGGTCTATAACATCATGGATTCAACTTTACTACACTCTACCTACATGTGAATCAATATTGTGCTTTCTTTCATTTCTGTTTTGTTGGCACTAAATTACAAAATAAGAGAATACATAAAAAAGGATGGCTGGAAGAAGATAGAAGGGAATATGTGGTGATCAAGTCAAAGACTAATATGTGGAACAGTAGCACCCATAAAAACAATCAGAGACTCTCAAGATAAGAAAAAACAAAAAGGGATTTATTACAATTTCGAGAAAAAGGGGATCTCCTAACAGACAAAGTGTCAGTAGAGGAGTGCAAAGCACAAACTGCAAAACACAAGATTAAATACACCAGAAACCCACATATATACCTCCCCCCACACCCAACCTTTTCTCCCATTGTCAGGGGAAGTCCAGACTTACTCTCTAAACACATAAGTCCATCTCAAAAACAAAAGAATATTAGTAAATAACAAACTCTTAATTTAAATTTTCCTAAAGAACTTCTATACAAGCAGATATTCTTGGATGAGAGAATTCTGTTACCTAAATTTTCAAAGCCATTATCACCTTTTAAAAAAAAGTACTTAAATACTAATTAAGAGATGGGGGGGGGGGCAAAACAGAAAAGGAAATGTTTATCCAAGACAATTGAACACCTGCAACTTTTTAGCTCTAGGTCAACTTATCATTGCAAAGTCTCAAGGCCATATTCCCTTGAGAGGTCTTCACTCAAGTTTATCCCCAGACAGCTAACAATGAAGGGAAAATAATTACTGTGTTTTCTCACTACAGGAGGAGTAGGATAGGTGAAGACTTCTCAGAGTTATTAGAATAAATTTGTTCAAACGCCAAGCCCCAGATTCATTTAAAAATCATCTGATTTAGAAACAGGAACTCCAAATCCCCCTCCCCTGAATGCTGTTATGAGACTCTGCCACATCAACAGGAGTTACCCCAAATAAGGTTGTGAATATTTTTATGATTTTGTATTGATTAATTTCTGTTTTCTTATTCTTTGTATCAGGGGTAGTTTAGGTTGTGAGCCTGCCTCTCAGTTACTGGGATTGGAGTCCAGCAGTGGGTATGATAAGGTTTAGATTTAGGGAATCAAAACGAGATTATGGTTTCTGGTGGTCAGAGAATTAAATGATAAATTCTAGTGGCAGGTTCGGGGTTCAGGAAACCAAATGGAGAGGTTTGGCTCCCCTTCACCCCCTTGGGATTCGGCACAAGGTAGGGAGTTTTGGGGACTCCCTTCTGGTGGCGCAGTTCTCTGTAAAGGAATTTACAGACCCGACAACCTAGATTGCTAAAAAGAAGTTTATTATGGGGATTGGAAGTAAGGTTAGAAATCCTGACAGAGAGGCATAAAATCTGGTTAAGAAATAAGTGAGGACAAAAAGAGGATGGCACTGGAAAGAATATTCCAGTGGACAGAGGCTCTTGGCATAGCAAGCATGGCATAGCTGGCATGTTTAGAACCTGCAGAGAGGATTTTAGTTTGACTCTTTTATAATGAGTGTCTTAGTAGGGGCTGGGGCATCGAGCAAGTCGGCTTGTGGGGATTGGGGCAGCCCAAGCAAGTCAGACCTAGTCGGGGCTGGGACAACCCAAGTTGGCTCAGATCCAGGGTGGGGCTGGAAGAACTTGGATCTCTTTTTGGAATTCAAAGGGATGCTTTTTGACCAGGATTTGTAATTGAATCAAAAGCTCTGGCATCCTTAAAGACAACTCGTCTGGGGAGGATATGTCTCAGGCAGGAGGGGCTAAAAATCTGAAAGGAATCACAGATCAACAGGAAATAAAGTTTCTTAAAGGGACCACAGCACACTTCAGGTGGAGATATAAAATTTGGTGTTCTCCTTCTGTAACTTGCCTCATCTTGCCTGACGGCTTGTTGTGAGGGAACACCCTTTCTCAAGAGTTTGTAGTAAAATTCCTTTCTGCTTCCACCTTGAAAAATCTCTTTGATTTATTTGAGCCTGTGGTCTTTGTCCCACAGAAGGAAAATGGCCAAAAAAGCAAAGGAATAGAGTCAGAAAGAGAGAAAGGAGGGGGAAACCTTTTTTCATTGGTAGGAGAAGATACCATTTATGTTCTATAAAGGGAGATAGGGATTTTATAATAGGTATTTTTACAAGGATTTGGTACTTCTGAAAAATCATTCATTTTATCTCTGTAGAATGGGAATTCTATAGAAAGGAACTCAAAGCTCCTGGGGGCAACAAATATCCAAGAGAGTTGGAGGATATAATCACAGGATAAGGATTTTGTAGCAAATGGGGAACAGGGAAGACCAAAGGGAAGACAAACAAGGTATAAACTGAAAATCAGAGAAAAAGGGAAAAAATGACTATGGGACAATATTCTATCACTTGCAGAATTTGATATTTTTTAAGAGTGAGGCATAATAGGAAGAAAGAAAGAAAAAAGATGCCACGGGGAAAGATCTCCAAGTTAATAACAGAAATTGTTTAGAAGAGAAAAATGAAAATAGGTATTTTGAAGATTTTAATTCCATGAAAAAGATAAAGAATAAAGAAAGATTAAATAAATTATTTTTAGGAATCAAAGAATAAAAGTCTAGAACAGACAGAAAAAGGAGGTAATTAATGAAGAGAATAAGGAAAAGAATTTTTTTTCTAGAAGAAAGTATAATGCCAGAAAAACTGAGGCAAGATAGAGATTAGAGAGTTTTTAATAACTTATTTGAATGGGAGAGATATATTGGGATCAACTGGATCCATGGTTTAGTCCCAGGGCTGAATGAGACTATCATCTCCAAGAATCCAGCATCCAGAAGCCAATGCGAATTCTCAATGGCATTTATACACAGTAGCTAAACAAAGGCAGAGGGGTGGAATCCAAACTCTAGTAAGTGGGAATCTCCAGGCAGGAACCATAAATCTGGTTCTGACGGGTTGGGGGGTAGGACCATAAATTCTAACAAACTAGGAGTTAAGAAAATGTCGGACTCCAGACACAATGTCTGGAGTTCCCTTTTCTGAGTTTATACATTGACAATTTATAACCTTAGAGCAAATAGCCGTAAGTTATATCAGTCTTCATGAACCAAAGGGGGGTTTTGCAATTAAGGGGATTGAGGCAGAACAATTAAGGAAAACAAGGCAGGACCAATTAGGGAAACTGAGGCAGAAAAATTTAGGGAAACTGAGTCAGGATAATTAAAAGAGAACTGTGGCACAACAAAGGCACAGAACATCAAAATTTTTAAATTAATGAACAAAAATGGAAAGGGAAAAGAGGATGATTTTATTTAACTGAGATGAGAAAAAGAGGAGAGATAAATAATTAGGTGAAAACTAGAAAAAGGCACTAATAAGCAAAACTCTAAAACCATGAAAAGAAGTAGTAACAAATGGGAATATGAGTTGTCGAGGAGTGGTTGTATGTGAAGGGAAGAAAACTAGTAAGAATAGGTTTGCCTCAAAAAAAGGTTGAGCTAAAATAACTGAAAAGACATACTACTATGTTCATAACAGAAGAGAAGGAAAATAATAATTTTGGGGAGGGAATCTGAGACAAATAGAGGAAAATTTAAACCTAACTCTCATCATTTTGTTAATTAAACAATCCAATAAAACAGAAAAAAGAGTGACAGAATGAATGAGAAAATAATACCCCAGAATCTGTTGCTTATAAGAAACATATTTTAAAAAACACAAAAATATATATATAGAATAAAAATGAGGGGCTGAGTAATGCTATGACCAAGTAGATTTTAAAAAGGATAAAATTTGCAATCCTGCTATTAAACAAAGCAAAAGCAACCATCCAAAATATAAAAAGGGATAAACAAGGAAATTACATTATGCCAAAAGGCACAATAGAAAACAAATTGATATCAATATTAAAATTATATTCTCCAAATGCCATAACATCTAAATTCATAAAAGAAACATTAATTGAAATATAGCATAAAATATAGCACAATAGTAATAGGTGACTTAAAGGTCCATCATTCAGTTGTGGTTAAGTCTAACAGAAAGAGAAACAAAAGGGAAATTATAAAACTAAAAAATTGCTAGACTAACTAAGCTAAAAGATTCCTCTAATGGAACTGAAAATACACACACACACACACACACACACACATATATGTATATTTTTTTCCTCAGTGAGTTTCATATGGAATTTTTACAAAAAATTGACCATGTGTTAGGCATATAGATCTTATAAGCAATTTTTTAAAGTTACAAAGTAAATGTAATCTTTACAAGCCTTAAACCAATAAAAAAGAGTAATAAGTTCAGGGACTAGAGACAAAAGACTCAAATGGAAACATAACAATATAATCCCAAATAATGAGTGAGTTAAAAAAAAAACAATTCATAAAAACAACTACTAATTATGTGAGAAAAAATTTCAATGATAAAACAGCATACCAAAATTTCTGGGATGCAGCTAAAGCAGTCCTCAGGAGGGAAAATCAAGAAAGAATTAAATGAACTGACCATGTATTTTTAATATTAGAAAAACAAATAAAGAAAAGAAAAATAAATACAAAAGACATTAAAATTAAAGGAGATATACTGGAAACAAAAGCTACTATTGAAATGACAACTAAAATTAAAAGCTGGTTCTTTGAAAAGACTGATAAAATTGTGAAATCTTTTGTCAAGTTGATTAAAAGGGAGCAGAAAATCAAACTAATAGCAAAAGAATGATTAGAACCTCTTATAAAGCTATATGCTAATAAAACTGAAAACACAAAAGAAATAAAAGTATACTTTCAAAATGTAAAATAATAAACTTGTTTAGAACATCAATAGAGATCTTAACCCAGTCTCGAAAATGAAGTAGAACTAACCATAAAGTAACTATCAAAGGGGAAAGAAAACACCTTATCAGGATGGATGATTAGAGAATTATTAATACCCATATTACATAAATTGTTCTCAAAAAATGAAAGCACTCTACCAGAATCTTTTAAAAAACAAATATAATCCTAATATCTAAACTTGGGGAAGATAAAACAATTAGACCAATAATAATGAATATTGACTCAAAAATTTTAAATAAAATTCTATCAAATTATAGAAATCTAAGAAATTATTCATTATGACTAAGTTGTATACCACAGATATGAAGATGCTTCAACATTAGTCAAACTATAAATATAACTAATCACATTAAAGCAAAATATCCAAAACTATATGATATTCATATCATATGAATGCCTTTCACAAAATTCTTCATAAAATAAAAATAAGATAAAAAATTTACACTAACAACAACAATAAAAACAACAATAAACAAAGTATAGGCATAAAAGAAAATTTTTTTTAATTTAAAAATTTTTTTAAATTCTTTTCATCTACTTTATTTTCCCTAGTTACATGTTAAAACAAATTTAAAATAAAATTTTAAAAAACTTTGAATACAAATTTTATTCCTCACTCAACTTCTCTTCTTCATGCCTGAGACAATAAACAATCAGATATAAGTTATACATGTTCAATCATGTAAAAGATTGCCATACTAATCATTTTGTACAAGAAGACTTGAATAAAAGAAAGTAAAAATAGCACACTTCACTCTGTATTCAAACAGTATCAATTCTTTCTCTGGAGGCAGATAGAATGTTTCTTCTTTAGTTCTTTAGGATTGTCTTAGATGTTATATTGCTGAAAATAGCCAAGTCATTCATAATTCTTAATCAGACATAATTGCTGTCAATGTCCAACATTCTCCTGGTTCTGCTCATTTCAATTTGCATCAATTCATTTAAGTCTTTCCATGTTTTTTTTTTCCTCTGAAATCACTCCATTTATCATTCTTATAAGACAATAATATTGCATCATTAACATATTTCCACAGCTTGTTTAACCATTCTCCAATTAATGAGTATCCCTCTGATCAGGGATCTTTTTTAATGTCATAAAAAGTATCTATCTAAAATCAAAAGCAAGAATCATATGCAATGGGAATACACTAGAATCTTTTCCAACAACTTTTTAAGTAAAGCAAAAATGACCACTTTTCCTATCATT
This sequence comes from Sminthopsis crassicaudata, assembly GCF_048593235.1. NCBI lineage: Eukaryota > Metazoa > Chordata > Mammalia > Dasyuromorphia > Dasyuridae > Sminthopsis > Sminthopsis crassicaudata. Next base: position 110,377,266 of record NC_133618.1, read on the forward strand.
ATTTGATATAATCCTGAAAATACCAACATCAGCAATAAAACAAGAAAAAGAAATTAAAGGAGATAAAATTATCCCTATTTGATAATGATATGATCCCTTAGGAAAATCCTAAGGGATCAGCAAAGATACTAATTAAAACAACTAATAGCTTTAACAAAATAAATCCTCAAAACAACAACAACAACTGTATTTCTATATAATAATAATAAAATACAAGAGCTAATAATAAAAAAGGAAATCCCATTCCAAATAATTATTTGCCTCCTAGGTATTTCTCTCTTCAATATAATATACTACCTCTATAAGTCATAAACATAGATAAAAATAATTATCACCTAGCTTCACTTTCAATAAACAGCCATCACAAATGATGTTCTTTATAGCCAACACCCAATTACCAGTAGATCTGATTGCCCCATTTATTGATTATCCAGACTCTTATTCCTCTCTGCCTACTTTCTTTTGTCTAGTTATATTTTTAATTATACTGCTATTATACTGCAATATCACTTTTATTTAATGGTTTCAATGAAGTTTCTCAATTATAATAACCAGACTGTATTATTCCTGACTATCAAGATTAATCTATGGTTCAAAGAATAAAAGCTGCAGTTAGACCAAAGGGTTTGGAATGTTGTTCCTTATTCCTCTTCACTCAAGGACATCATCTCAAAGGACTGGCCAGTTCTGGAGAATCTAATCATTTCTTCAGGTGCAACAGATTAGCCACGGAGGTCAGCCCTTACAAACATGCAAAAAGTACTACTGAGAGGGAGATGTTACCCACCTAGTTTGGAATAGTGAACCCACAGAGTATTTGTTACATATCGGGGTTTGTCTAGGAGATAATTAAGCCGTTGGCATTTGTAGGGACCTTTGTGAGTTCTAGAAGTCCAGAATTCTTGGGTCCACCAGCTGGAGCTGACCATTTGCAGAGGAAGTTTGTGAACTATTAAATAAGACTACCAGCTTAGGAAGAGCCCAATCCCTGACCTGACTGGACAGTAGACCTATATAGTTCTAATTCATGTTGCCTCCAAACCTGGATATGTTGATGCTTGGTCACTGTTATTCAAGAAGGAAACACAAAACAAAAAAGAGAGTTAAAGGTCTAAGCTTCTTTTTTTCACTTAGTTAGTTAGGAATACTAATTATATGGCCAAGGTGAGGGATGGGTTACTAGCTTTTGACCATATTCCTCCACAAAGAAATTTAAAGAGTATTTTTGTATTCTACAATGTGGAATAGAAGGAGGTCCTTTAAAGTAGATTACTCCTGTTAATGGTCCATTGGTCTTTTCTGCTTAATAAGAATATTGCTTCATCATCCCCAAATTTCCCTGCAGTTCTGAGTCATACAATGTAGCCAAAAATAGCCAGGGAATTCATCATCCCCAAAGTACTTAAGTACCCAACTAGTGCATGTTGTTGGCTGGAAATCAGGCAGGGAAAGTCCTTGAATGATTTATACAACTTGCAGGTTAAATAAAAACAACTTAATCAATTGTATTTCAATCAATCAATAAACATTTATTAAGCAATTATTATGTGGGAATACAAAATGAGGCAAAAGACAATTGATGCCTTTAAGGAGTTTATAATCTAATAGGGAGAGAAAATAAAAAATATGTACAAAGTAAGCCAATGTATAAGATAAGTAGGAAATAATTAGCAGGGAAGGCACTGGAATTGAGAGGTTGGAAAAGGTTTTCCGTAGAAGATAGGATTTTAGTTGAGACTTAAAGAAAACCAGGAAGGTCTGAAGTTGGAGCATAGGAGGTAAGCTAAGGAACTTTGTGGCATTTGAGGGAGAATCAGTATATATGTTGAAGTTTCTTAGTAGTAGGAGGATAAGAGTTGAGGAGAGAAAAATTGTAAACCGCTATCAAACTCATTGATGAAGAAAGGGAATTGACCTAGGAAACTATAGACAACAGCTCCCAATATTTCAATTTTGTGGTAAATACAAACAGCATGACCCTCAAAGGAAGAAAGGTTGCTAAATGATAGAGAAAGGGGGAGACTGGAAGCAGCAATGGGGTGCAAGGAGTATTTTGATGTTCCCACCTCAACTGTTGAAGCAAGGAGAATGATTGATGAACAAATTAGTACTGAAAAGGCTATCTAGGAGACTATATCATCGGGAAGGGCTGGTTGGAAAGGTAGAGGAGTATTTGTAATGCTGGAGAAACTGAGGCAAGATAGATATTTGAGAATTTTTAATATTTTATTTGAAAGGGAGAGATTTACTGGGATCAAATGGATCCATGATTTGGTACCAGGGCTGAAATGAGACTATGGTCTCCAAGAATCCAGCATCCAGCAGTGAATGTGAATTCTCTATGACATATTTATACACAGAAGCTAAACAAAGGCAGGGGGGTGGAGTCCAAACTCTGATGAGCAGAAATCTCCAGACAGGAACCATTAATCCAATTTTGACAGGTTTGGGGAAAGGACCATAAATTCTTGCTAACAGGGAAGTAAGAAAGTGGCTAGAGACAAAGTTTGGACTCCCCCTTTTTGAGTTTACACATTGACAATTTATAACTTTAAAGTAAATAGCCCTGAGTTATATCAGGCTTCATGAACCAGCGTGGAGGTTTGCAACTAAGGGGATAGAGGCAGAACAATTAGAGAAACTGAGGCAAAACAATAAGGGAAACTGAGGCAGGATGATTTAGGGAAACCAAGGCAGAACCAATTTAGGGAAATTTAGGCAGAACAATTAGAAGAGAACTGTGACACAACACGTTGTATGAAGAAGCCAGGTTCCAGTAAGAGCTAGTAGATAGAAAGAGTAAGATAGGAAAAGATTTAACATGAAGGGAAGTTTGTGGACTTATAGAACAGGCATTCAAGAGCACACAATGGAAGAGGCAGGTGGGGATGGGATGAAACTTTAGAGCAGGAGAATTGAGGGTCAGGAATAAGGAATTGGGCAGTAGGAAGTGTGAAATGGAGTTTGAAGTTATGAGTCACTGGTTATCATCTCTGAGTGGAAGGCATCATTTCTCTACTCAACTGGAATTAGAAGGCCTAAAGTTGAAGAGAGAGCTGTTCTTCTTTGTATTGGAAGTTCACAAATCAGTTGGGAAATTGGGCTGGCTGCAAGAGATAGAAGGTATTTTGTGCTGGTACAAATAAAAGTAGTTGCCCATCCCAGTCCCTAGCAGTCTTTCCTCAGGGGGCATGTTGCATGCAACAGAAAATGCTCAAATATACTAGCACTTGATTAAAAATATCAAGCATGAATTCAACAATTCAATCCTCTCATAAAACATGTGATAAATGTTCACATATTAACAGAGCCTTCCAAATAGAAGGTCTTAATAGCACAATCATGGCCATTACCCAAGTCACACTCTGAAACAAGGCTTGCCTATGTGACACAGGAAATACAAGTAAGAACACTGACAGCAAGGATACTGCCAGGTGATTAGAAGTCTATGGATCGAAAATTTAAACAACATTTTTGCTCATTAATCTCCAACAGTTCGAGACAAACAAAAAGCAAAATTAACAGGATTGTAAACTAAGCACTTGCTTCCTGTGGCTGTCTATTGCTTTGGCCTGCTGAGAGTGAACCAGGCTGATCAAGGGTCCTCCCTGAGAATGGGGAGATTAGGGCTGCTTCAGAGAGCACACAGTCTCCATTACCTAACTCATTCTAAGAACAGGTGAACACCATAATTAATCTTGGCTTCAATTTGAGAGGAAATAGGGAACCAGTCACCCCATTCATTTAGCTGATATGATGACTCCCTGGGTTTGTCCAAAATGGTTAAAATTGCCATAAAGCGTTTCCTCCTCTTCAAAAGATGCAGGGAAGAAATGTCTGGGAAAGATCCACAAATTCCCTGAAAGCAGAAAGTTAAGACACTTCTCCAGGAAAGCTGTTGATTACTACCTTACCTAGTTTGGCACACATATTTTCCAGCACAACAAAGCATTACCTCCAATCATCCAATCGATTGCTAAATCCTATTGATTCTTCTTCCTAATATCGTATTCCATCTATTCTCATTCCCATTGTCTACTATAGGACCTCAGCACTTCTTGTCTGAAAAATCAGCTTACTTCTTTCTTTCTCTGCTTCATTCTTATTCTTCATCCCCCTCAGATAACTTTCCAATGTAATATTTTGATCATCCCTTTCTTTACCCAATTTAGAAAATTTCAGTGGCTCCTCATTATCTATAATGTAAAGTGTAAACAAAAGACTGGCACTTAACACTGCAAATTATTTACTTTTCCAGCCTTATTTTACATTATTTTCTATACTTATAACCAAAATGCACTACTCACTACTCTCAATTTCTTCCTGCTCTCTCCAATCTTAGTTTCTTTGTTTGCAGTTCCTGATTCCTAGGATGAAATCTACCCTTCAATATTGCTTGTGGAAATCTTTATTATCCTTCAAGGCCAGACTTAGGTACTATCTCTTGTTGACCAACAGATTTTTCTTGGTAGCCAACTAGATCAATGCTATTTCTATATAAGCAGCAAGACAGAGCAAGGTAGCAAGATGGTCCCCTTCCCCTATGACTTTTAAAATGAATTTCTTGATAATGATTCTTTACAAAGGCCTTTGCATGAAACTGTTTCCCTCGTCTCTAAAAGAACTAAGAGATACAATAGAGCAAATAGTAGAGACAGTTAAAAATTCAGACTCAATCAAAAGCTACTGGGGCTACTTTCACCTCTTAGATGTAAAGTTATACTATAGGAAATAGATTCTAGACTAAATGTGGTTGGGCAAATTCCTTGATGTCAATGAGGAAAGTGGGATTAAATGAGTGTCTATAGGGGATAAACCTCTGTGAATTAATCAAGGGAATTATGAATTATTAACAATATTGGAATATTCTTATCCCTACCTAGAAAAAAGGAGCCTGGGAGAAGAGAGAAAAGCTATATAATTTGAGCTTTCTCAATTGATAGTCAGTTTGTAGCTTCTAGATAGCTGTTTTGTTGTTCAATCATGTCCAACTCTTCATCACCTTATTTTCTGGGCAAAGATAATGGAGTACTTTGCTATTTCATTCTCCAGCTCATTTTGTAAATGAGAAACTGAAGCAAGCAGGATTAAGTGATTTTTCCAAAGTCACACATGTAGAGGGCCACAGACAGTGACAATGTCTGGTTCGACTTTCTTCTCCCCTTGGAGGCACCTCAGCCTTCCTGAGACGTTGGGGGGGCAGGGGGGGGGGGAGGCATGACAACCTGTGTTCTACTTGAAACAGAGATACTTGCTGTAAAGAGGCATTTACATAATAATAGCAAGGTACTTATAGTTAGCACATGCTCAATGTGCTGAAGTGATGTAATTGTACTAAGGTATTTAAGACTGAGAGAACTTGAAATAAACGGACTCCATATTTGATGTGGGTCCCTGTCTCATTATTCCTCTTCTAAGACCAAGGACTCGGGCTAACACCGAGATCCTTCAGAGAGCTAGTCCAAATGGTACCCACACAGCTAGTAAGTGTCTGGGGCCAGATGTGAACTCAGGAAGATGAGTTTCCCTGCCTCTAGGCCCAACTCCCTATTCACTATGCCCACCTAGGTGTCTATCCAAGGAGCCTTGCCCACCAAGAATAATGAAGCACATTTCTACTTGTAAAAAGATTGGATGGAATTGGAGTTACTAGGATCAGAGATGTAGAACTGGAAGAAACTTAAATCACAACACCCTAATTTTATACACAATGAAGCTGAAGGCTATGGAGGCAAGTAAGTGACTTGCTTAAGGCTACACAGCTAGAAATTAGAAGAGTGAGGATTCTCTAATTTCTAAGTCTAGATCTCTTTTTTCTACTCTACCCTACTCTGTGGGAGGATAGCTTAACTCACCTCATTAAGGGATGTCTAAGTATTCTATGAGAGGAGAGATGCTAAAGCACAAAGAAGAGTACTAGTTTATTTACTATCACCCAGTATACCACAAGTCCAAGCAATAAAGCTCTGACTCCATTTAGGCCTTATTTTTTATGAGATTGCTGACAGCAATAGATATCAGACTTCCACATAGATGATGTTTTATTGTAGGTATAGAGGTGGTGAGGGAGTCTTAAAGACCATGCAATCAGAGCAAAGTTCTGCCATGGTGAAAAAGCCACACATTTGATCCTGAGAAAATATTGTATTTGGCTCTAAACCACTATTGATCAGAAAAATGCAAATTAAGACAACTCTGAGGTACCACTATATCTCTCAGACTGGCTAAAATTACAGGAAAAGATAAAGACTAATGTTGGAGGGGATGTGGGAGTTGTCAAGGTTGGGAAAGTTTGGGGTCCCAGACCGTTGTCACAAGGTATCTCAAAAGAATTTGCAGGCTTGAACTCATCTTCTAGTCAATGGACAAAGTTCTATTACAATAGTAATAGTGACACCATTACAAAGTGGATTGAATTGTAAGGTAATTCAGCAAATAAACAAAAGCAAGGAGAGACTTTTATCCAGCTCCTACCACAGATATGCTAATTCTGTGGCTCAAGGGTAAGGCTAGGGAATAGTCTCTGGAATTTGGTTTTCTTGACCAGATTATTACTGACAAGATTACCAGTCAGCAATAAATTGAGGAGTGGTCTTATTCACTATTGTCTCAGGAGTTTGAGCTGTGGGAGTTTCCTGACATCAGAAACTATCTGACTAAGGAGTGATCAGACACTGGATATGAGGGTTTCCTGAGACAGATTCCAAAGCTAGAAGATTTAGGACTACTGACTTATTGTTAGAACAGAAGCCCCCCCCCCCAGGGTCAGGGAACCCCAAAACCACTGCTATATCTCCCAGAAGCTATACCATATCAGTTTCAATGGTCTTGTGAGGGAGAAAACCATCTGCATCCAGAGAGAGGATTACAGGGACTGAATTTTCACCTTTTTTTGTTGTTAGTTGCTTGCATTTTGTTTCCTTTCTCATTTTTTTCTTTTTGATCTGATTCTTCTTGTGCAGCATAATAAATGTGGAAATAAGTATGGAAGACTTGCACATGTTTAATCTATATTGGATTACTTGCTATCTACAGGAGAGGGTGGGGAAAAGAGAGGGAGAAAAATATGGAACATAAGGTTTTGTAAGAATGAATGTTGAAAATTATCTTTGCATATATTTAAAAAATAAAAACTATTATTAACAAGAAAAAAAAAAAAAAAGAAAATGTTATATTTGCTTTCTGAGGACAAGCTTAGCTAAATCTATAGGAGCTGACCACCAGTACACTGGCTACATGTAATGAATTCTTTAGCCTAAGCAACCCCATGAAAAAATGAAAAAGTATAAAATAACCCTCAGCCCTGTGTAGCCTCTATCAACTGTACCAAAACCAACCTCTAGACTGGAACCAAAAACAGAGCATGGGAGTAAGAGATCAAATAAAAGTTTAATTTCAAAGTGAGAAAAATACTTGCTAAGCTAGGTCAAAGGCAATGCTTTATATCCATAAGTGTGCTAGACCATGACATAATCATTCTTAGGTCTTGAAGAGCACTTCTCATGGCAGGCTCAGGTGTGGACAATGTAGGCATTCCTGGATCCTATATGAACGGTCTTCAAGTAGATTGTCTCACAGCAGGGTACACAACCAGAGTTAGTATGACAGGAACAGGAGTGCATTATCTAGTCTAGTTTGATTAACAACTACAAGAAACAAGGATTGAGAGGATGTCAAGAAATATGATAGATCACCCGCTTCTGGCTCTCAGGTCCTTGGAAATAGGGGAAGCTGTCTCAATGAACACCTAGTGCTGGTTGAATGAGATGAGGTGAGATCTTTCAAGAAAGTTGTGAAAATCGAGTAAGGCTTCATCTACTTCAGAGTTTGAGTAGGCCTGAAGGACTGTGAACATCCAGTCAAGGGCATAATTGCTTTCCCGTCCCATGATATCATCTCCCTATTTCAGCCAAATATGGGCAACTATGTACTTATTGGTCAAGTTCAATTTCATGGACAGATCTCGAGTTTAGAATGTAAGACTCTCAGCCAATGAGGATGAGGGTCAGTGGTGGGAGGGGGTGTTTTGCATTAGGGATTAAAGGTGCTGTCCTGCCCACAGGAGGTGCTTCCTCTCTTCCATTGTCTACTCGAAGGGTGGGATGCCCTTCTCACGAGAATGTACAATAAACTTTGCTTTTCTCTAGAGCTCTCTCCAGCTTTTTTTTTTTTAATGGTGACCCCTCACCATTTCCGTACCACACATGGTCAAAGTCATATACTTTGCCAGAGAGTGAGACCATCCAAGGGAAAAGGATTGTTATTATGCCAAGTTCAGGATACAGTCTGCTTGCTGGGTCTTATCTGTGAGAAACAGGGTGTCTCCAAAATATTTTGATATTTCTTCCTTTTAGTCAAAAGAAGGGGGTATGAAAGGCAAGTCAGATATATCAAATTGATACTATAGTTGGGCCAGAATGAGATGTTGCCCAAGGTATCAAACCCAGGGGGATTGAATTGACCTATCAGGGAAGTGTATCCCAGGTATCATTGCTAGCTATCGTTTGCTTGCAAGCAGAAAAGAGTGGGGAGGGAGGCAAGAATGTAGGGCAACTGTAGGAGTAGGAGCTGGTAGGGACTATTAAAAATAATGATTGACTTTTCAGTACAGGGTCAGTTTTTAGATTAAACATATGAGTTGTTTGAAAAGTATAATTGTGAGAAAACTCTGTAAATCAGCTTTTGGTTATACACATAGAGATGGTCCAGTTTCCCAGCCATTCAGGACTAGACTCATATAATGCAATAAAGTTATTCACACAATTTCCATATAAGACATAATTACATTAAGCCAGGTAGTAACTACATAGAAGCTTCACAATGGACTAGTTCTGAGGAGATTTACCTGTCACCAAGGTGACATGTAACCAAGACAACTCAAACATCTTTGAACAAAATACCAAAGAAATAATACAGTTATCACCAATATTAATTAATATCAAGTCTCCTTGTATCCTAGTAACCCATTTTCAAGATCCTTTTAAAGATCACATTTTGAGTCTCAGATGTTTCATATGTCATCTGGACCCTAAATATCTTTTACTTAATTTAATTTAATATAGTCACAAATTTGGTTCTTCAATTTTGAAACTTCAGAGAATTTCAATTTATATACCAGTTGCTGTTTTAAAATTTATGAGGTTCCAACCATAAAATGAATTCTTCTACCTTTTATAATTATGACAGATATTTCAATAATGAGAAAATAATTTCACTTTCTTTACTATTATCAATAAGATCCAATTAATCATTAATCCAATTTTGAGAATTTATTACTAAAACGTACTCAATGTTTGGATTTTCAAGACAGATAAATTTTAAAAGCCAATCATGTACATCTATATATAGTTCTTAGAGAAAATAGTTTAATTCTCTTGCTTTTCTCAAAATTTACTATCCCATTTAATTAAAAAACTTTTACATTATATCTTTGCCTTATTATCTTATCTAATCATTCCCCTTTACAAAGGTATCATCCCTATATTATAAATTGACCACACATACAAGTTAAAATTGTAAGATATTCATACTTGCATCCTATTTTAGTAACCTGGAGATGTTCCAATATCAATCCATTATTTAACAGATTTAGTGTTGTACTTACAAAATTTCTTGATTATAGAAATTTGCTATAAAAGGAAAAAGAGAGACATAGTTATAACAGTGTCATATATCATAACAGAAGGGAAAATTGCATTAGCTCTATTTGATTCTAGACATGTTTTATATCTGACAGCCAATTATATAATCACAGAGCACGGTTTAGGATTAGCCAGGTGGAAAATTTTCTTTTTCAGAAAGGAAATAACACAATGGTAAAATAGAGTCAGGAAAATCCTACATAAGCTGTGTCCAAGGTTATCCATAAAACTTTTCCTAGCATAGACATCCATATTTAATAGTTTCTAGACTACAAGATATGCCATTTTCTACTATTGGCTCCACGATAATTCCAACAAATATCCCTGAAATCAAAGCTTAAAACGATAGTAAATTACAGTCCCAAGAATTTTTTGCCCTAAATAGCAAAATTTCACTACCCACAACTCAGGATTTGAATATCTTTCCTAATGTTTCCCTAACAATTCACACCGCATTAAACCTTTATTTATAAAGTAAAATTGCAATTGGAGCTTCAAACATGTAGTATTAATATTACATCTTTAAGTATATATCTTTAAACCACCTTCTATACTTTCATAACAACCAAGATTTTCAAATGAAAATTTGCTATAAAAAATTTGCTGTAAAAAGTAGTAGCAGTAGTAATAGTAGGAGTATCCCTAGTAGTAGTAACAGTAATAGTACTTGTTTTATAACCAAATATACTTCATTAAATATTTGGTTTTCAAATATCCAGGGTTGTTTTTTTTTTCACATCCTTCTAAAAGCCAAATTCATGTGTAACAACATCCAGATTAAAGGAGAAATGTTTGTCTAACAGCATTTCTGGTTTACAATGGTCTCAAAATTTACAATATAGATTTAGAAACACAATACAATTTAGAAATACAATAATAACATAAACAATAAATTTCAGATGACATCAATTGCATTTCTAAATTATCATATATAAAAATAACTTTGGCATTTTAAAATCACTTTAGAGTAATCAGGTATGGAACAATCAAGTTCAATTAAAGAAATAAATTAATACTTAGCAAATACCAGTCACTGTGTTAAACCCTTTATGATCATTCTATCACTTTGATATCACCACAACAGCCCTGGGAGGTGAGTACCATTATTATTTTTCTCTTTACAAATCAGGAAACTGAGTCAAATAGATAAAATAATTTACCTAAGATTGTACACAGCTAATACATTTATGCAACTGGAACAGAGAAGGGTAGGCTTAACAAAGGCAGAGGTTGGCTAGCTCTCCCAACTTGTACTATCATGCCAAGGCACTGCCTGGGGCACCTAGACCCTCTCAGACAGGAGCTGGATGGCACCTGACAAAGGCTAGGTTTTATTGAGTTTTAGGAGATGCAGCAAAGGGTATTGCCTAGGGGCTAGAGTGACTGGTGCCAGGACCCTCCCGTTGGTGTTAGTTCCTGGTGGCAGGGCAAAGTGAATACTGGCTATTGAGTTTGACCACCCCACCCTCCCCCCCCCCAAAAAAAAACAGCTTCAGGCACTACTGGGGCTGGATGAGCAGGATGTACTGTACTTGGATGATGCTCCCAAGATTGCCTATGAGCTGAAGGATGCCCAGGGACACAAAACCATTGGGTTTACTGCCAGTGTGGGTACCCCTTTACTAGGCAGGGTAGAACAGAATTCAAGTTTCCCTACAATTCTCCGGCATTTTTTTTTCCTTAATCTGATCTGAAATGAGTGGTTTACAGAGAGAAAGGGGCTGTAATGGTCTTGTTAGCAAAACACACAACTGAGATATACTCACAATTCAGGGGGAGTGGAGTAGAGAAGACAGAGGGGTCTACTAAATGTCTCCCTTCTCTGCCATCCCTCCCTGGAGTTGCATCATACTGTGTGATTAGGGTTGTGAGGAGGATTCCTCAATACTTTCCAGAGTATTTTCCCTTATTTAGCATCTACTCTAGCTTTTATTATGCATTTTGTTTTCCAGTGATCAGATTTCTTAAAATTTAAAAAAAAAAAATCTTCTAGTTGCATTTCTTATTGATTTACTTTCCTAATGGTGCAAAAGGGATTTGGTGTTTAGTTTCACCCTTTTACACTAGTTATGGTCTCCAGGAGGAACCCAATGTCAAAATGTTGCCAATTAGAAATATCAGCTTAATTTGTTTAGAGACCAGTGAGTGAAGATCACTAACAAAATAGAGTAAAAATTGATAAGGCAAAGAAGAGTTAACGCAAGGTTGCTATAAAGTGTAAATCATTTATCTATTTTAAGTAGTATTTTATTTTTCTAAATACATGTAAAGATAGCTTTCAACATTCATTTTTTTTGTAACACTTTGTGTTCTAAATTTTTCTCCCTCCCTCTGTTACTTCCCCCCTCCCCAAGACAGCAAACAATCTGTTATATATTAAATAATGTACAATTCTTTTAAATATGCTTCCATGTTTGTCATGTTGTACAAGAAAAATCAGACCAAAAGGGGAAAAAAAAAATGAGGAAAAGAAACAAACGAAAAGGTAAAAATACTATGCTTTGATTCACATTCAGTCTCCATAGTTCTCTTCCTGGATGCAGACAGCACTTTCCATCCCAAGTCTATTGGTATTACCTTCCATATTGTTAAGAAGAGCCAAGTCCATCCCAATTGATCATCACAAAATCTTGTTACTCTGTACAATGTTCTCCTGGTTCTACTCATTTCACTCAGCATCAGTTCATGCAGGCCTTTCCAGGATTTTCTGAAAGCAGCCTGTTATTGCTTCTTAAAGAACAGTAATATTTCCTTATCTTCATATACCATAACTTATTCATCCATTCACCAAATGGTAGGCATCCACTCAATTTTCAGTTCCTTGCCACTGCCAAAAAAAGCTGCTACAAACAGACTTTTTTTTTTTTCATATTTTCCTGAACTCTATTAACTTTTAGCTTACTGCAAAGTTAGCTGCCTTCCTTGCCCTAGAACAATGAAACTATCAATCTTGCCCATTTCTTTTTTAAAAACTTTCTAAAACTTTTATAAAATGTAATCCTTATTTTTTCTTAAAATAAATTCTGCAGAGTGGTACCCCAAAACTTACTAAGATGTTTCATAGGGGAATGAATTCCTAAAAGTACCCCCAAAGCTTCAGGAATTCTTTCCTACAATCTTAAAATGATTAATTTTCAAATTCCTTCATAATTAATCTCCAAACATTCCAAGTCTGCTAAGATGTTTTTAGCAGTTCCACAAACTTTATCTGATTTTTTTCCCTGTAATTCCAACATAGCCAAAGCTGAAATGACAGGAGGGAAAATAATATCTTCTAATTTCTTCCTCTTTTCTTATGACCTAATCCTCCCACTGAAAACCTAAAGTATAGATAGTTTTGATTACTGGGACAACTGTTCGAGCTATAAAAGTTATTAATCTTTTCTAGTGTTCTAACAATATCTGGCTACAGTTCTGAAAATTTTTTTCTGGCTAAGTCCTTTTTTAAACTTTCAAGTTCACAGAACTTAGCTCACAACACAAACATGACATAGACACTGCATGTTATAAAGAGGCACATGCAGAAAAAATGACAAAAAATGCAAATAATAAAGCACGCAAATCTACTTTTACCTAGTAGACTCAGAGCATGCAATGCTTAAGATGTGCAAGAAAAAAAAAATCAGAGGCACACACAAAGTAGAGGCATTCAGAGGGGCCAAATTACAGAAGTGGTGCATTTACAGAGCTAACTGAACATTTTCTGAGCCTGAAGGTTAGGTGAAGCTGGAATAGAAGCAGGTAAAAGCTCAAACAGAGCAGGCAGGAACAATTGGTTAGGGTAGGCACACAGCACTGAGGCATGCAGGAAAAGGAAAAAAAAAAAAGGGCACATAGCAGCAAATTATAGGAGAGAATGGAGATGTGCATAGGATATATTTACCAGAGCTAGGTTAAAGAAAGAGCCCTAGGGTTTTCCTCACAAAGACAGGCAAGCTCAATCAATGGTAAACTCAGAGGATGTGAGCAGGAAAGGCCCATGGACTCACAAATGAGAAGGTGGGGAGTCACCTAGTTCACTCCCCCTGAAACCAGCAAATCCACTTGGCCCTGTTCTGTGTTCAGTCCCACTTCTGACACTAATTAACGTCAACTGGACTGAAACCGGCCTCTAACCTGTGGATGGCCAGAAGCAAATAAAGGGGGTAGAGACAGGAGAGTCAGAGGTCCAATAAAAGTTTAATTAATATGAAAGTGAGGAAAACATTTGCAAGCACAAGTCTTTCTGAGGAGGAGGGTTTACCATGCTGCATCAAAAGCAGTGTTTTATGTACATCAGTGGACAAGACCATGACATAATCATTCTTAGGTCTTGAAGAGCACTTCTATTGGCAGGCTCAGGTTGGACAATGCAGGCCTTCCCAGCTGGTGGGTCCAAAGTGAAGGTGCACAGCAGGATGCAGAATCAGAGTTAGTGTGACAGGAACATGAGTGCAGTATCTGGTCCACTTTAATTAACAGTTACAAGAAACAAGGATTGTGGGAATATTAAGAGATGTGGTAGATCACCTGCTTCTGGCTCTCAGGTCCCTGTGAAATAGGGGCAGCTTTCTCAATGAACACCTAGTGCTGATCAAAGTCATATACTTTGCCACAGAGTGAGATAATGAAGAGTGCAAAGGATTGTTATTTTGCCAAGCTCAGAGCACAGCCTGCTTGATGGGTCTTGGCTCTGGGAAACAGTCTCTCCAAAATATTTTGATACCCCCTTCACCTTCTTCAATTAAAATAGGAGATGGAAATGGGACAAAGAAGGCTAAGAATCACACAGTTTTTATACCATCTAAAAACATTTACCTGACTATTGTCATTCTAATATGATATCTTTGATATCAAACAAAAACAATACTAAATCTATGGAAATATTTTTTTCAAAGTGAATTACATTTTATTACAACCAAGAATATAAAAATAAATGCAATTAATTCAATTTAGTTTCAACTGTCATTTTGAGAATGGCTTAAATGCAGTAAACTCAACTTGAAAGTAAGCAAGTGGTTCTTCTTGCACCCCCCTCAGAAGGAGTACAGCTGTCTGGTTACCACAAGACTAGAGTAGCAAATCTTTGTGGCAGTCTGAAAAGCATATACAGTACTCCATTTAGTAATCAGAAAATAAAGAATGCATGCATGTAATTATTGAAAGGGCACATTTTAACAAATAAGAAACATTAGGAAAATACAAACTAGAGCAATTTGGAAAGTATATACTATATGACATGTATAAAAAGTTATTTAAATTGCTATTAAAGGGGGCAGCTAGGTGGCGCAGTGGATAGAGCACCAGCCCTGAATTCAGGGTCTCAGACACTTAACACTTCCCAGCTGTGTGACCTGGGCAAGTCACTTAACCCCAGCCTCAGGAAAAAAAAAAAAAAAATTGCTATTAAAAAGGATATCTTCAGTCCACATTTTATGTAACACTTTTAGTGTCTACACAGACAGATCTTTTATTATTATTATTATTATAGCTTTTTATTTACAAGATATATGCATGGATAATTTTTCTTGACACTTGCAAAACCTGTTGTTCCAACTTTTCCCCTCTTTCCCCCAGCCCCTCTCCCAGATGACAGGTTGACCAATACATGTTAAATATGTTAAAGTATAAGTTAAATACAATATATGTATACATGTCCAAACAGTTATTTTTCTGTACAAAAAGAATCAGACTTTGAAATAGTGTACAATTAACCTTCGAAGGAAATAAAAAATGCAGGTGGACAAAAATAAGAGGGATTGGGAATTCTATGTAGTGGTTCATAATCATCTCCCAGAGTTCTTCACTGGGTGTAGCTGGTTCTGTTCATTACTGCTCTATTGGAACTGATTTGGTTCATCTCATTGTTGGAGAGGGCCATCACGTCCATCAGAATTGATCATCATATAGTATTATTGTTGAAGTATACAACAATCTCCTAGTCCTGCTCATTTCACTCAGCATCAGTTCATGTAAATCTCTCCAGGCCTCTCTGAAATCATCCTGTTGGTCATTTCTTACAGAACAATAATATTCCATAATATTCATATACCACAATTTATTCAGCTATTCTCCAATTGATGGGCATCCATGTAGTTTCCAGTTTCTGGCCACTACAAAGAGGGCTGCCACAAACATTCTTGCACATACAGGTCCCTTTCCCTTCTTCAAGATCTCTTTGGGATATTAGCCTAGTAGTAACACTGCTGGATCAAAGGGTATGCACAATATGATAACTTTTTGAGCATAGTTCCAAATCATTCTCCAGAATGGCTGCATGTATTCACAATTCCCCAACAATGTATCAGTGTCCAGTTTTCCCACATCCCCTCCAACATTCTGCATTATCTTTCCCTGTCATTCTAGCCAATCTGACAGGTGTGTAGTGGTATCTCAGAGTTGTCTTAATTTGCATTTCTCTGATTAATAATGACTTGGAACATCTTTTCATATGGCTAGAAATAGTTTCAATTTCTTCATCTGAGAATTGTCTGTTCATATCCTTTGACAATGGGAGAATGGCTTAATTTCTTATAAATTAGAGTCAATTCTCTATATATTTTGGAAATGAGGCCTTTATCAGAACCTTTCACTGTTTTCCCAGTTTATTGCTTCCCTTCTAATCTTGCACAGACAGATCTTTTAAAAAAATAAATAGTATTAATTTACTAAATATTTAAGAGATAACAGTTCATTAAGGATTTTTTTGGAAATAACTTTTTATTGATTTATGATTATTCTAATCCAAGCATTACACCACATAGAGAGAGGGAAACATCCAAACTGAGAGTCCTGTTATCCTAATGGATATCTTGACATGAGTCATTTGAAATTCTAATTTATGGAATTCTTGAAGAGTCAAGCTTGATCAAAGTTCCAGAATTTAGGTTACAGTTCAATTAAAAGTTTACTTTATTAAACAGAACTGTAGTCACAACTGAGCCTTGGAGAATCATTTTCATAAAACCATTCATAAAACCACCATAAAACCACTCTTTTTCAACATTTCTTCTTCCAACTGGTCAAAAACAAGCTGAATTATTATTTCAAAATGTAGAAACCCAGCAAAAAAAAATCAAAATTTGATAGGATCTTAATGAGGTACATAGCATTCCCAATATCCTGTCTCCTATTGGAATGGTCCCAAAGATGTTTGCATTGAGTTTATAAGAGAACTTACATCCAAATATTTTTACTCAATTTTAAAAAACAAATATTTTATTCATTTCCACAAAAGCCTATAGAATATTAAATATTTTTTTAAAATATGATTGTAACTTGTTTCATGAATGTTTCTCTCTATGCCCCATTAATTCAATTCAATTCAATAAATATTTATTAAATGTCTACTATGTATCAGACACTGTGCCAAATACTGGAGATACAAGAACTCCTCTTCCTTCCTTAATGGCTTCAGCTGGTTCATAACCTTTTTTTCCTCCCTAACTCCTTCCATTATACTATGGGGTTTTCTATGTACATTGATCCTCTCAAAGACTCCTCTAAGAACAGATTCATCTCTACACTGTCCTCTTCCCTTGAGTCCCTAACTCATTCTTGGTGCTCCAACAAATCCCAGTCTTGAATCACTTCAATTATCTGCTGATAACCAGGGTGTTGCTAAATAAGGAGATAAAAACATGCAATCATTTTGACTGGTTCCACTATAAATTTATGCAACATCTTTTTGAATGGGCCTTTACTGCTGCTAGGCAATCCTACAATACCTCCCTTATCAACTCACTGTGCCACTCACCAAAACAACTCTTCCAAACTTTTATCTTTTCTCAAATCTTCCATGGCTTCTTCTCTCCTCCCTTTCTCAGCTGAGAACTTTAATTCATGTTTTGCTAAATAAATAAATAAACAAACAAACAAATTAAATGGATGGTTGGATGAATAAATTAATTGATTGATTGATTGATTAATAAGGCTATTCACCAAAGAACTCCCTTTTCTCCCCTTCTCTTCATCACATATCAGGCAGAAATCTTCTGCCATTATGTCCTCTTTCACACCATCTCCTTCCCCTTACCAAGGCAAACCCCACTACCTGCACAAGTGATCCTGTTCCATCTCTTTATTTAATCCTCCATGTTCTCTCCTCTCTTCCCTCAAAATTATTTCACTTGGAATCTCATCTCATGAGGATATGATCTCATCATATCCTCTGGATTCAGAAATTAGCTTTTTGCTCAAGATTCTCAAATTTTCTTATCCTAACTGCCCTAATCTCTCATTTTACATCTTCAACTGCCTATTAAACATCTTAAAACATCTTAGGATCAACATATTCAAAACCAAACTCATTATCTTTCCCTCAAAACTCTCCCTTCTTTCAAACTTCTCTATTACTATCAAGGTTACTGCCATCCTCCCAGTACCCTAGACTCACAATATAAATGTCAACCTGAACTGCTTACTATCTTTCACCCTACCCTAAATCAAATTCATGACCAAAGCTCAACAACTGCACCTCTGTAACATTTCTCAAATATGCCCCTTCCCCTCTGAAACTGCCTGTTGTCATTCTCTGGTCTCTCACACCTAGACAATTGCAATAGTCTGCTGGTGAGTTTGCCTGCCAAAAGTCTCACCCCACTCCAATCCAGCTTCCATTATCCTAAAGAAAGGGTCCAACCAATGCCCCTACTCAAAAAACTCAAGTGACTCACTGTCACCTGTAGAATAAAATCCTGTTTAGCATTCAAAACACTTCACAAGCTAGGGCCCCTTCCCTTCTAAGTCTTCTTATATCTTTCATCCTCCCCACCTAGATATTCTTTGATCCAGTAGCACTAGTTTCTTGACTGCCCCTCATAGAAACTACTCCTTTTTCTAAATCTCAGCATTTTTGCCAACTGTTTCCCATGGCTGGCATGCTTATTCTTTTTCATCTCTACCTCCTGACTTCCCTGTCTTTCTTCAAGACCCAATTAAAAATCTCACTTTCTAAAGCAAGCTCTCTTAATTATAGTGTCTTCTTCCTGTAGATTATTTCCAGTTGAATAATTTTAGTTAAAAATCAAATGATTTGTTCTAGAATGTCCATTCCCCAAAACTGTATTTTAACATAGTATAAATTTTTATTTGTTCAGGCTTCCTGTTAGGTTCTCACTAGGTGCTGAACTAGAGAATTGTTAAGTACGGACTTATCACCTAGTGAGAACCTAACAGCTTCCTATAAAAACTAACTTCTTTTCCAAAGATTTCCACCGGACAACTAAATAGAGGAGAAAAATCTTTTAAACCCTTATAAGAGGTCTCATAGAACTGAGCTACCCAGTGTTACTGATTTATGATTAGACTTATCGAATCCGACAATTTAAGAGAATGTCCATCTCTCTTGGACACACAATAAGAGGATATTAGTGAATGTCTATTTATTTCTGTGTAGCTACCTAATTTGTTATATATGGTAAAACTTAAACTCTACTCGTGTACAGTCTTCCTTGAACAACAGAAACTGGGACTAAGCCCATTTCAACTACCCTAGTCTTTTAATGAACCCTTGCTCTCTTCTTA
Source organism: Sminthopsis crassicaudata (assembly GCF_048593235.1). NCBI lineage: Eukaryota > Metazoa > Chordata > Mammalia > Dasyuromorphia > Dasyuridae > Sminthopsis > Sminthopsis crassicaudata. The sequence continues at coordinate 110,396,411 of NC_133618.1, forward strand.
TCACTGAACAGCAGATTTCTAGAAAACCTAGAATTAAGCAGGAGCTTAATTGTTCCCAGCCACAAATTCCACCACCTCAAAGCTCACTGCCCAGAGATTCCCAGCTGATCAAAAGGGAGAAATTCGTTGCTTTCTCCATTATTGGTTGGTGGCTTATTTAGTGGATATAAATATGTTCTGTTTATAGGCATAAAGGCCTAAGCTAGCGAGCATATATATAGTATTTTAAGCTTTGGAAAGCACTATGCAAATTTTATCTCATTCACACAACTTAACATTCATTTTTTAAAATTTTGTGTTCCAAGTTCTCTCTTTCACCCCCTTTTCCATTGAGAAGGCAAGCAATTCCATAAGGCTATGATGTACAATCGTGAAAAACATATTTTTATATTGTTATGTTGTGAAAGAAAAGAAAAAGAAAGGAAGAGAAAAAGGAAGGAAGGATGTTAGAATTCTTACAAGGTGCTAAATCACTGGAATTGATAGAGACAATGATTATGTACTTAGTACTTATTAGAGTTCTGCAAGATTCACACCTTTAAGAGTGAATAAGGAGATTCACAAGTCGGGCAGAATGAAGGAAGAGAGAAAAGTGGTGGAGGTGTCCTTTGGAGAACACTGAAACCAAGGTCCAGAAGGCCTCCAGAAAACTAGCCCGAGCCCCAAGTGAAGGAGACAAGACTTTGAAGGAGAAAATAAAGAATTTGGACTTTAACTCCTGGCTGCATTCGGGGTGATTATTACACTGAACTGAAACTAAGGCTGCTCC